>NC_089843.1:123231379-123504834 GCF_035609145.1 Eleutherodactylus coqui | reverse complement strand
TAGCCCGGGGCCTGAGGGTGGTGGGGCGGGTCGTCTGAAGCCGGGGCCTGAGGGTGGTGGGGCGGGTCGCCTGAAGCCGGGGCCTGAGGGTGGTGGGGCGGGTCGCCTGAAGCCGGGGCCTGAGGGTGGTGGGGCGGGTCGCCTGAAGCCGGGGCCTGAGGGTGGTGGGGCGGGTCGCCTGAAGCCGGGGCCTGAGGGTGGTGGGGCGGGTCGCCTGAAGCCGGGGCCTGAGGGTGGTGGGGCGGGTCGCCTGAAGCCGGGGCCTGAGGGTGGTGGGGCGGGTCGCCTGAAGCCGGGGCCTGAGGGTGGTGGGGCGGGTCGCCTGAAGCCGGGGCCTGAGGGTGGTGGGGCGGGTCGCCTGAAGCCGGGGCCTGAGGGTGGTGGGGCGGGTGGCCTGTAGCCCGAGGCCTGAGGGTGGTGGGGCGGGTGGCCTGTAGCCCGAGGCCTGAGGGTGGTGGGGCGGGTGGCCTGTAGCCCGAGGCCTGAGGGTGGTGGGGCGGGTGGCCTGTAGCCCGAGGCCTGAGGGTGGTGGGGCGGGTCGCCTGTAGCCCGAGGCCTGAGGGTGGTGGGGCGGGTCGCCTGTAGCCCGAGGCCTGAGGGTGGTGGGGCGGGTGGCCTGTAGCCCGAGGCCTGAGGGTGGTGGGGCGGGTCGCCTGTAGCCCGAGGCCTGAGGGTGGTGGGGCGGGTGGCCTGTAGCCCGAGGCCTGAGGGTGGTGGGGCGGGTGGCCTGTAGCCCGAGGCCTGAGGGTGGTGGGGCGGGTCGCCTGTAGCCCGAGGCCTGAGGGTGGTGGGGCGGGTCGCCTGTAGCCCGAGGCCTGAGGGTGGTGGGGCGGGTCGCGGGCGGGTCGGGTCGCCTGTAGCCCGGGGCCTGAGGGTGGTGGGGCGGGTCGCCTGTAGCCCGGGGCCTGAGGGTGGTGGGGCGGGTCGCCTGTAGCCCGGGGCCTGAGGGTGGTGGGGCGGGTCGCCTGTAGCCCGGGGCCTGAGGGTGGTGGGGCGGGTCGCCTGTAGCCCGGGGCCTGAGGGTGGTGGGGCGGGTCGCCTGTAGCCCGGGGCCTGAGGGTGGTGGGGCGGGTCGCCTGTAGCCCGGGGCCTGAGGGTGGTGGGGCGGGTCGCCTGTAGCCCGGGGCCTGAGGGTGGTGGGGCGGGTCGCCTGTAGCCCGGGGCCTGAGGGTGGTGGGGCGGGTCGCCTGAAGCCGGGGCCTGAGGGTGGTGGGGCGGGTCGACCTGAAGCCGGGGCCTGAGGGTGGTGGGGCGGGTCGCCTGAAGCCGGGGCCTGAGGGTGGTGGGGCGGGTCGCCTGAAGCCGGGGCCTGAGGGTGGTGGGGCGGGTCGCCTGAAGCCGGGGCCTGAGGGTGGTGGGGCGGGTCGCCTGAAGCCGGGGCCTGAGGGTGGTGGGGCGGGTCGCCTGAAGCCGGGGCCTGAGGGTGGTGGGGCGGGTCGCCTGAAGCCGGGGCCTGAGGGTGGTGGGGCGGGTCGCCTGAAGCCGGGGCCTGAGGGTGGTGGGGCGGGTCGCCTGAAGCCGGGGCCTGAGGGTGGTGGGGCGGGTCGCCTGAAGCCGGGGCCTGAGGGTGGTGGGGCGGGTCGCCTGAAGCCGGGGCCTGAGGGTGGTGGGGCGGGTCGCCTGAAGCCGGGGCCTGAGGGTGGTGGGGCGGGTCGCCTGAAGCCGGGGCCTGAGGGTGGTGGGGCGGGTCGCCTGAAGCCGGGGCCTGAGGGTGGTGGGGCGGGTCGCCTGAAGCCGGGGCCTGAGGGTGGTGGGGCGGGTCGCCTGAAGCCGGGGCCTGAGGGTGGTGGGGCGGGTCGCCTGAAGCCGGGGCCTGAGGGTGGTGGGGCGGGTCGCCTGTAGCCCGGGGCCTGAGGGTGGTGGGGCGGGTCGCCTGAAGCCGGGGCCTGAGGGTGGTGGGGCGGGTCGCCTGAAGCCGGGGCCTGAGGGTGGTGGGGCGGGTCGCCTGAAGCCGGGGCCTGAGGGTGGTGGGGCGGGTCGCCTGAAGCCGGGGCCTGAGGGTGGTGGGGCGGGTCGCCTGAAGCCGGGGCCTGAGGGTGGTGGGGCGGGTCGCCTGTAGCCCGGGGCCTGAGGGTGGTGGGGCGGGTCGCCTGAAGCCGGGGCCTGAGGGTGGTGGGGCGGGTCGCCTGAAGCCGGGGCCTGAGGGTGGTGGGGCGGGTCGCCTGAAGCCGGGGCCTGAGGGTGGTGGGGCGGGTCGCCTGAAGCCGGGGCCTGAGGGTGGTGGGGCGGGTCGCCTGAAGCCGGGGCCTGAGGGTGGTGGGGCGGGTCGCCTGAAGCCGGGGCCTGAGGGTGGTGGGGCGGGTCGCCTGAAGCCGGGGCCTGAGGGTGGTGGGGCGGGTCGCCTGAAGCCGGGGCCTGAGGGTGGTGGGGCGGGTCGCCTGAAGCCGGGGCCTGAGGGTGGTGGGGCGGGTCGCCTGTAGCCCGGGGCCTGAGGGTGGTGGGGCGGGTCGCCTGAAGCCGGGGCCTGAGGGTGGTGGGGCGGGTCGCCTGAAGCCGGGGCCTGAGGGTGGTGGGGCGGGTCGCCTGAAGCCGGGGCCTGAGGGTGGTGGGGCGGGTCGCCTGAAGCCGGGGCCTGAGGGTGGTGGGGCGGGTCGCCTGTAGCCCGGGGCCTGAGGGTGGTGGGGCGGGTCGCCTGTAGCCCGGGGCCTGAGGGTGGTGGGGCGGGTCGCCTGAAGCCCGGGGCCTGAGGGTGGTGGGGCGGGTCGCCTGAAGCCCGGGGCCTGAGGGTGGTGGGGCGGGTCGCCTGAAGCCCGGGGCCTGAGGGTGGTGGGGCGGGTCGCCTGTAGCCCGGGGCCTGAGGGTGGTGGGGCGGGTCGCCTGTAGCCCGGGGCCTGAGGGTGGTGGGGCGGGTCACCTGAAGCCGAGGCCAGAGGGTGGTGGGGCGGGTCGCCTGTAGCCCGGGGCCTGAAGGTGGTGGGGCGGGTCGCCTGAAGCCGAGGCCAGAGGGTGGTGGGGCGGGTCGCCTGTAGCCCGGGGCCTGAGGGTGGTGGGGCGGGTCGCCTGAAGCCGGGGCCTGAGGGTGGTGGGGCGGGTCGCCTGAAGCCGGGGCCTGAGGGTGGTGGGGTGGGTCGCCTGTAGCCCGGGGCCTGAGGGTGGTGGGGCGGGTCGCCTGTAGCCCGGGGCCTGAGGGTGGTGGGGCGGGTCGCCTGAAGTCGGGGCCTGAGGGTGGTGGGGCGGGTCGCCTGTAGCCCGGGGCCTGAGGGTGGTGGGGCGGGTCGCCTGAAGCCGGGGCCTGAGGGTGGTGGGGCGGGTCGCCTGTAGCCCGGGGCCTGAGGGTGGTGGGGCGGGTCGCCTGTAGCCCGGGGCCTGAGGGTGGTGGGGCGGGTCGCCTGTAGCCCGGGGCCTGAGGGTGGTGGGGCGGGTCGCCTGTAGCCCGGGGCCTGAGGGTGGTGGGGCGGGTCGCCTGTAGCCCGGGGCCTGAGGGTGGTGGGGCGGGTCGCCTGTAGCCCGGGGCCTGAGGGTGGTGGGGCGGGTCGCCTGTAGCCCGGGGCCCGAGGGTGGTGGGGCGGGTGGCCTGAAGCTGGGGCCCGAGGGTGGTGGGGCGGGTCGCCTGAAGCCCGGGGCCCGAGGGTGGTGGGGCGGGTCGCCTGAAGCCGGGGCCCGAGGGTGGTGGGGCGGGGAGCCTGAAGCCGGGGCCTGAGGGTGGTAGGGCGGGGAGCCTGAAGCCGGGGCCTGAGGGTGGTAGGGCGGGGAGTCTGAAGCCGGGGCCTGAGGGTGGTAGGGCGGGGAGCCTGAAGCCGGGGCCCGAGGGTGGTAGGGTGGGTAGCCTGAAGCGGGGCCTGAAGGTGGTAGGGCAGGTAGCCTGAAGCCGGGGCCTGAGAGTGGTAGGGCAGGTAGCCTGTAGCCAGGGCCTGAGGGTGGTAGGGCAGGAAGCCAGGGCCTGAGGGTGGTAGGGTAGGAAGCCGGGGCCTGAGGGTGGTAGGGCAGGTTGCCGGGGCCTGAGGGTGGTAGGGCAGGTAGCCAGTAGACGGGGCCTGAGGGTGGAAAGGCAGGTATAGGCAGGCTATAATTTCTACTGTATATTAGATTACAGAAGCAGGCTATGTTTTTCCATTCCTGCACAGCATTAGCCATCCCTAGTCTATAATTACATAAATCTAAACAGCAATATGCAGCAGGACACATTGGATCCAGGGTGATAGCCGATCGCCACATTTGGGGTCAGGAAGGAATTTTTTGCCCCCCTGAGGTAGAACTCTCCGGGGAGTTTTTTCGCCTTCCTCTGGATCTTTGGGTCTGGCGGCTCTCATCTTAGGACATCGGTGGACTGGTCAGAAGGACCGCAGCAAGTTCTGTGGTCTCCACCCGTTCTAACCTGACAGTCACTGTGATCATTGTGTCATTTATTAAATGGCCGATAATATTTAATTACAATGTTGCTTATTGCTATTCTAATAAAACAGAATTCTATAATCTACATCATGGTGTTTGTCTTTTGTCCGATTTCTCCTTACACGGCGACCATGATGGGAGTGATCGCTGCAGCCCAATGTTCCAGAAGTCTTATCCTACATATAGTATAGTGTATCATCTCCCAAAGACTGCAGCTGCTGCAGAGCAGGAACTATAGGGGCTCCATATAGAGATCTGAGAACCTATAACTCCACCTACCGCAATGTCATCATGTCAGCTCCTACGGTATCTCCAATTGCAAGTGTTATGGGGTTCAGTCTCTGATGGGGGCGCTAACATTGTCTGTGTCCTCGCGTCTACACAACAGACTACATGGAAGAGACTGAAGACTGCGACAAGAAGAGCAACTGAGTACAGAAGACACAGGGGGTCTCCAATAACAAATACAAGACTGACTAAAGAGCCTTTAGTCCTTTGCAGGGGTGCAACAAGTAGTCATGGTGACCCAATAAAACATGGAAGGGAGCGCCACTGAGCAAGGGCCGGTATTAGAAAGAAATGGTCGCATTTACTAAGGACGCTCTTACACAGAATGATTATGGTTTAGTGTAAACACGGCCGACGACTGGAAAATAAATGATAATTCATTCGCTTATCATTCATTGTATGCAACCATAAAAATCATCCTGGCGCGTTCGCTAGACATTCGGTTTGAACAGCGCTTATTTCGCCGTTCTCATTAACTGGTGCAGCGAACCGAACGACTGAACAATCCTGGTAAAAAAACCAAAACAAAACAACATTTAGTTTGTATGCTAATTGACCCCCCAAGTTAACGAGAAACTGTAAAAGCCCCCGAAGACGGGTATATTTTCTGCCATTCTACAGTAAGAGGCTAGTCTCTTCCATGTACGCCACTGAGCGGGATCCTTTCTCCTGAGACACGGACAGCCACATCCTCTGCTGTTCTGTACAGCCGGCCCTGCCAGTCCTTCTGCAACTGTGCCAGCAGTAGTCAGCAAGTAGGACAAGCAGGGGCGACAGTGCAGCAAATACTTAAAAGGGATTTTCCAGGCAAATACGATTATTAATAAGCTTTCCTCAGGCTAGGTCATAAACAGCTGATTGTATGGGGTCAGCACCACAATACACAGAGTTTAGAGCGTTAGCAGATGGCACCGACCCTGTGTAGTGGCCAGAGCGGGTAATTGCTGCTGCAGGTGTCACAGATTTTTTTATATTAAAATGCTCTTTATTAAAGTTATTCAACTCTATGTCACTAATTTTAATGAGACCCCAGCCTGCAATTACCAGTGCCGCCCACTACATATGGATTGGATCCCGGCCCCACCACCCTCAGGCCCCGGCTTCAGGCTCCCGGCCCCACCACCCTCAGGCCCCGGCTTCAGGCTCCCGGCCCCACCACCCTCAGGCCCTGGCTTCAGGCTCCCGGCCCCACCACCCACAGGCCCCGGCTTCAGGCTCCCGGCCCCACCACCCTCAGGCCCCGGCTTCAGGCTCCCGGCCCCACCACTCTCAGGCCCCGGCTTCAGGCTCCCGGCCCCACCACCCTCGGGCCCCGGCTTCAGGCTCCCGGCCCCACCACCCTCGGGCCCCGGCTTCAGGCTCCCGGCCCCACCACCCTCGGGCCCCGGCTTCAGGCTCCCGGCCCCACCACCCTCGGGCCCCGGCTTCAGGCTCCCGGCCCCACCACCCTCGGGCCCCGGCTTCAGGCTCCCGGCCCCACCATTAAAATGCTCTTTATTAAAGTTATTCAACTCTATGTCCCTAATTTTAATGAGACCCCAGCCTGCAATTACCAGTGCCGCCCACTACATATGGATTGGAGCGATCTGCTTCCGCTCTGTACCCCTGTGTGCTGTGGCACTGACAGAGGGCACCAGAAAAGTTGATCACTCCTGATCCCGACCAGTGGACCCCAGACGATCACTACTGATGACTTAGCCTGAGGATCAGTCAACAATAACATTTGCCTGGAAAAGCACTTTAAAAGGTGTAACTAGGTGTTCAAAAAACTTTTTGATAGTTGGTGGTTTGAGTGCCGAGCCCCCCCCCCCCCCACCGGTCGCTAAAACAAAAAAGCAGAAGTGCTAATTTGACCACTGTAACGGCTCGCTAGCTGAAGTTTGACCCATAGACTTTCTATTGGGCCTACCTCTAGCTAGCGAGCAATGACAGCACTTAGCTGAGCACTTCACCTACGCTGATCTAGTGACCATTGGGGGTCTCAGCACCAGGACCCCCACCAATCAAAACTTTTCGCATGTCCCTATGACATGTCAAAAGTTTTTGAAAGTATAGTTAACTACTTTCCATATAATTACTATCCATCCTGGCAATGATTCTGTACACTGGATCTCTGCAGACGGTACTGGGACCACACAACCATCTTCTGGGGACTACAAATGGGGGCACGGTCACTGCCAACTCTGACCCAAAGTTGTGGGGACAGGCAGCCGGGGGATACATGTTTATACCCACCCGCTCGCCGATCCCGCGGTGTCTGTCGGTGAGGTTCGTGTGTGGTCTGACAATCTGTCCCTTTTCAGATCGCAGTCTGATCATTTACGCCGAGTCTGTAGAATCATTGTACATGGTGCCATGTGCCAGAATGGGGGGCGGCAGGAATTGTATTTAGAGTGGATGGTGACATCTCAATATCTCTGCTAGGATTGGTGAGAAGAAAGGGGGCGGTGTCAGCGGGACGAAAAAAAGCATAACATTAGAGATGAGCGAGCACCAAAATGCTCGGGTGCTCGTTGCTCGAGTCGAACTTTCCGCGATGCTCGAGAGTACGTTTCGAGTAACGAACCCTATTGAAGTCAATGGGCGACTCGAGCATTTTTGTATATGAACGATGCTCGCTTAGGTTTTCACTTGTGAAAATCTGGAAAACCTACGAAAGTGATGGAAACGCCACAGAAACGGATAGGGCAGGGCAGGGGCAACATGCAGGGCTGCATCCCAGGCTCCCAGGTCTCACTATTAAGCCACAATAGCGGCAAGAGTCTGCCCCCCCCCCCCCTAAAATTTTTTATTTCGGACAAACCCTCATTAGCAAGGCACACCTTAGCTAAGCACCACACTACCTGCAACCAAGCACAATCACTGCCTGCGGGACACACCGCTGCCTCTTCTCCTGGGTTACATGCTGCCCAACCCCCTGCACGACCCAGTGTCCACAGCGCACACCAAAGTGTCCCTGCGCAGCCTTCAGCTGCCCTCATGCCACCCGCTCGCTTCATAGCCACACCACCCTCATGTCTATTTCCAAGTGCGTCTGCCATGAAGAGGAACCGGAGGCACACACTGCAGAGGATTGGCAGGGCCAGGCAGCGACCTTCTGTAAAGGGGCGGGGGACGACCGACAGCCCACAATGCAGTTGAGAATCAATGAGAAATTGATGTTCGATCTTCATTCCAATAAAGTACCAACCTCCGTCAGGAGCTGCAAACGTGGGCATGAGTTACATAGCTATGGGGAATCCATGTGCCCACACAGTATTCATTCTGTCTAGGTGTCAGAAAGCTCAATCGACACCGCAAGGGGAAAGCCATCTGCACTCTGCCCCCTACCCAAGTCAGTCAGTTTCTTTGTGCCAGATAGGTAAATCACCGCAATGGGAAGTCTGTGTGCACCCACAGCATAGGTGGGTCCTAGGCGACCCAAGACATGAACCATGAAGAAATCAGAGTGCCCAAACATGGCAGACTTTCACTGCGCCGAGGACATAGGCCTCTGCACAAAGCCTCAGCAATCGAGGGCATGAAGCGGACTTCGATGCTAGTTCAGCTGCGAAGGTCTCTGTAAATCACTTACGTTTTCTTTCACCGCTCCAATGATTGGATTAGCCAGGAAAAAGTTCCACAGGCCCAACCTGGCGCAGTTGCAGTTCCCCCAGGACCTAGGTCTCAGCCAACAACTCCAGCAATCTAGGCATGAAGCGGACTTCGGCACACCGGGAAAAATAGTGGCCACTGGGGACTGAGTAGCGTAGGACCGCCGCCGCTATCATGTTTTTGAAAGCCTCCGTTTCCACAAGCCTTCACCTCATCGTCCAGCGGCTCTTCCTCCGAATCCTCTGTGCGCTCCTCCCTCGGACTTACTGCCCTTACTACTACCTCACTGACAGACAACTGTGTCTCATCATCATCGTCCTCCTCACCCACTGAAAGCTCTTGAGACAGTTGCCAGAAGTCCCCAGTCTCATCACCCGGACCCCAGGAACTTTCCAAAGGTTGGGCATCAGTCAAGACAAACTCCTCAGGTGAGAGAGGAAACATTTTTTCCCAATCAAGGCAGGGGCCCGAGAACAGTCCCTGGGAGTCTGTCTGCTCATCAGAATGTATAAGAATATGGCAATTCCCACCAACAGCACTAAGTATACCCTTACCGGGGTCAGGCCACTAAAATGCACAAGCCAGATAAGAACCAAAAAACCAGAAAGGTTCTAATAAATGTCCACAAAAGCAATGAACTGGCAGCATAGGCGGATATAGAAAGATTCAAAAAGTTGTTTTATTACCTCGTTACATGAGGACCCCGTTACATGCGTCTTCATGTAACAGGGCAATAAAACAACTTTTTGCATCTTTCTACATCCACATATGCTGCCAGTTCATTGCTTTTGTGCTCATCAGAATGTCTCATTTTCATGGAGTGAGGAGGCTGGGAGGAAGGAGGAGCAGCAGCCAGAGGATTGAGAGTTGCAGCAGTGGACGGTGTAAAAGACTGGGTGGTCGATACATTGCTGGATGCATTTTCTGCCATCCACGACAGGACCTGCTCACACTGCTCTGTTTGTAATAAAGGTCTACCACGTGGACCCATAAATTGTGATATGAAGCTGGGGACCACAGAAACTTGCCTCTCTCCTAATCCTGCAGCAGCCGGCTGCGATTTACCTGGACCAGGAACTCGGCCTGTGCCCACACCCTCACTTGGACCTCCGCGTCCTCGTCCTCGCCCGCGTCCTCTAGCCCTACCCCTACCCCTCAGCATGGTGGATTACGAATAGAGCAGACACAGACCAGCGTAAGAAATTATGGAATTATTGGCGTACAGTTGGAGGCTGACAGTGGTTATGTAACGCTAACTCCAGACAGAAACAAAGAATACGGAAGGCTTCAAACAGGCCTAGCAATGCAATACTGATGCACTGCAAATCCCACCAGACACCCAGTAAATTTCAGATGGTCAGAGGTAGCTGTAAGAAGGAGCTTTTATTTTAATTTTCTGTAAAAAGAATACAGGCTATATAGTGCGTATATGACTTTCCCTCTATCAGTGACTGTGGCCGTACGCTGTGTGTGATCTTCACGAAAAACACAGACCGGTGTAAGAAATTATGGAATTATTGGCGTACAGTTGGAGGAAGACAGCGGTATTGTAACGCTAACTTAAGGCAGAAACAAAGAATACGGGAGGCTGCAAACTGGCCTAGCTGTGCAATACTGATGCACTGCAACTCCCACCAGACACCCAGTAAATTTCAGACGGTCAGAGGTAGCCATAAGAAGGAGCTTTATTTTACATTTTTTGGAAAAAGAATACAGGCTATATAGCGTGTATATGACTTTCCCTCTATCAATGACTGTGGCTGTACGCTGCGCGTGAAGTTGACGGCAGACACAGATCGGTGTAAAAAATTATGGAATTATTGGCGTACAGTTGGAGGCTGACAGCGGTATTGTAACGCAAACTGCAGGCAGAAAAAAAATTATACGGAAGGCTGCAAAAAGGTCTGGCTCTGCAATACTGATGCACTACAACTCCCAGCAGCAACGCAGTAAAATGCACATGGTCACAGGTAGCCCTAAGAAGGACCGTTGGGGTTCTTTTAGACAGAATCCTACATTACCACTGTCTCTATCTCAGCAGCACTTTCCCTATACTCTGTATAATTGACTGCAGACTGAGAACGCTGTAGCTTTAATAGCCTGCACAGCCCGAGATGAAAAAAAAAATTTTTGGTGCAAAACTGCTCCCAGCAGCCACAACAGTAATGCACACAGTCAGATGTGGCCCTAAGAAGGACCATTGGGGTTCTTGAAGGCGAGCCCTGGACAGGACCGCTTTAAGTACTCGGTCACTTGATCTCGCCAGCCACTCATTGCAGGGGGGTGGGATAGGGCTGGAACGTCACAGGAGGAAGTTGTAATGCCTTCTCTGCATTTCTATTGGCCAGAAAATGGCGCTAAACATGCAGGGAAGGAAATGGAATTGACTCGAGTACCGCGTGGTGCTCGTCTCGAGTAACGAGCATCAAGCATCCCTAATACTTGAACGAGCATCAAGGTCGGAC
The DNA here is from genome assembly GCF_035609145.1 of Eleutherodactylus coqui. NCBI lineage: Eukaryota > Metazoa > Chordata > Amphibia > Anura > Eleutherodactylidae > Eleutherodactylus > Eleutherodactylus coqui. Next base: position 123,494,155 of record NC_089843.1, on the reverse strand, counting down.
GAGTATGCTCGCTCATCTCTACATAACAAAATTTAAATATATGGAAAAAAAACTGTAAAAAAAACTTCCCATTGCCTTCTATAAGGACATGTTCATACGGGGCGGATTTGCTGTGGAATGTCCGTAGCAGATCCGCAGCTGAAGTCTGCAGCAAATCCGGCACAGATGTGAATTGCCGCAGGGGTTTCGTACTTTTTGGTCTCTCAGATGGTCATTTATACGGAACGATTATTGCTCAGAATTTTTTCAAACCAATTAAATTGAGCGATCATCGTCCCGAGTAAATACAAAAAAATGTTTACTATTCTTTTACTTCTCATTAATCACTGTCCTTCAGCATAAAAAGCATTGCTGGATCGGGAGATTCTCACCAACTCAGCGCTTCACATAGAATGATATTAGATTGTAAGCTCTTCGGATCAGTACATGTACAAGTTAAGAAAATCTTAAGAAAAAAAAACATCATCCAGCTAACACCGCTAGGTGTTTCAAGTCACTCAGCTCTTCAAACAGCACGAGCAGAGCTCCTCTCAAGCCCCATACATTCTCTCTCAATATTACCGCGGAGTCACACTCCTACAGCCTCAATTATCCTCCCCGCTTAATATCTGTTCAACATGAGTACCCGAGCCAAGGGCAGCACTGCAGCCGAAAAACTTAAAGAATTCTCCCGGACAGAGACACCTGAACATACACCACGGCCTTCGCGTACCACCCAGGCGAGGGAGAGCGAGACAGACCCGGGGCAGACCCCAGAACCCACTATGCGGCAACTTCTTGAAGCTATCAATAACTGCAAATCCTCCCTCACGGGCAAAATAGACTAAATCAAAGCAGACGTTTCCCTGCTGAGACAGGACTTACAAAATATGCGAGGCAGAATGAGCGAGATGGAAGACCGCGTTTCTAATATTGAAGACTCCCTGAGACCACTCCCGGCAGCAATACACAAAGCTACTAAACAGTTAGAACTCTGCCAATCCAAGATGGACGACTTAGAAAATCGCCTCCGTCGTAACAACCTACGTATAATTGGCTTGCCGGAACGAGCAGAAGGCTCCCAACCGGAGACTTTCACGGAGAACTGGCTAAAATCTATACTGGGGAACGACATCTTCTCAGCCTCCTTTACCGTGGAGAGAGCCCATCGTGTCCCAGACAAACCCCCGCCCTCGGGGGCCCCCCCCGCGCCCCTTCCTGGCAAGGATTCTGAACTGCAGAGACCGTGACATTGCACTGCGTCAAGCCAGACTTAAAGGGGTTGTCCCGCACCGAAATGGTTTTTGTTTTTTTTTTCAATAGCCCCCCCGTTCGGCGCGAGACAAACCCGATGCAGGGGTTTAAAAAAAAAAACCGGATAGTACTTACCCGATCCCCGCGCTCCGGTGACTTCTTACTTACCTTGCGAAGATGGCCGCCGGGATCTTCACCCACGGTGGACCGCAGGTCTTCTCCCATGGTGCACCGTGGGCTCTGTGCGTTCCATTGCCGATTCCAGCCTCCTGATTGGCTGGAATCGGCACACGTGACGGGGCGGAGCTACGAGGAGCAGCTCTCCAGCACGAGCGGCCCCATTCAGAAGGGAGAAGACCGGACAGCGCAAGCGCGTCTAATCGGGAGATTAGACGCTGAAATTAGACGGCACCATGAGAAGAGGACGCTAGCAACAGAGCAGGTAAGTGAATAACTTCTGTATGGCTCATATTTAATGCACAATGCATATTACAAATATATATGGCCATACAGAAGTGTATACCCCCCCTTGCTTTCGCGGGACAACCCCTTTTAAAGGCCCACTTAAATACAACAATTCGCTGATCTCCATTTTTCCTGATTTTTCCGCGGATTTACAAAAGCAGAGAGACACCTTTATAGAGGTCAAGAAAAAATTCAAGGACAGAAACATCCCTTACTCCATGGCCTACCCTGCCCGTCTGCGCATCGTAGCGGACGGGAAAGTCCTCTTCATGCAATCACCAGCCGAAGCCATGGAATGGCTCCATATGCATCCCATACCATCTGCGGACGCTGGATCCTAAATATGTCGTAGCTATATTCTAAACCTTATTTATAATGTTATTCTATACTTCCCCTGGCCTACTGGGAACAATGTGCAATTAATATTCAATAACTCCCTTATTGGGACCTTAGCACATAATAAATAAGACGCAAAACTCATTAGTCTCAGTCGATGCCACCACTTCCCTTAAGGCCATAGGAATTTCCCCTACTGGTAACAACCGTTACTCTCTCGTTAGAGCGTAACTTAAAGGTTTTTCTCTTGACATTCCCGTTATAATAGTTAAACGGAAGGTCCCATGTTAAATATTTGTGTGATTACAGTTTAGCTTTTGTTAAATTCCCGGAGAGTCCGCGCTGGTGCTATTATTCCATTATTACACGCAAAATGCCGCCGCTCTTAAATGCCCTATTTGCGAATTACCGATTTATACCACTTAAATGGCGTTAACATGTTTTAGTTGGAATGTGAGAGGTCTGGGCACCACCGTCAAGCGCAGGGCTGTGTTCTCATACATTAAACAATTTAACCCTCACATTGTATGTTTGCAGGAAACTCATCTCACTATAGAAAAAGCCGAACTACTCAAATAACCTTGGGTCCAATGGGTAAGCCACTCCTTCCACACCTCCTCCTCCAGGGGAGTTTCACTCCTTATCCACAAAGCAGTAAGATGGAACCCAATTAGCACCCGTAGAGACCCTGAAGGGAGATTCACTTTCGTATATGCCGAAATAGATTCTAAGCCCTATATCATCTTATGTATATATAACCCACCCCATAACAACCAATATCCCGTACAAGCGGCCATAGCATTCGCCCACCAATACCCCCTGGCAAGTGTCATCTGCATGGGGGACTTTAACCAAGTAATGGATTCAAATATAGATAGGTTCCATACACCTTCCACAGCCTCTACCACTGCTAAATCCCCCCTGCAACAGCTAACTGATAGTGTGGGATGGGTAGATTTATGGCGCATCAGTCACCCCACTGCCCAGGAATACACCTGCCACTCCCAGGGACATAACACCCTGTCCAGAATTGATTAGATATTCGGCTCCCCATCTCTAGCAATTTACCTCTCCAATATAACACACTGCCCGCGAGGCATCTCGGATCACTGCCCGATACTATTAAAGGGGTTGTCCCGCGAAATAAAGTGGGGTTATACACTTCTGTATGGCCATATTAATACACTTTGTAGTGTACATTGTGCATTAATTATGAGCCATACAGAAGTTATCAGAAGTTATTCACTTACCTGTTCCGTTGCTAGCGTCCTCGTCTCCATGGTGCCGTCTAATTTTCAGCGTCTAATCGTCGGATTAGACGCGCTTGCGCAGTCCGGTCTTCTTCTTTTCTGAATGGGGCCGCTCGTGCCGGAGAGCGGCTCCTTGTAGCTCCGCCCCGTCACGTGCCGATTCCAGCCAATCAGGAGGCTGGAATCGGCAATGGACCGCACAGAAGCTCTGCGGTCCACCGAGAGTGAAGATCCCGGTGGCCATCTTCACCAGGTAAGTAAGAAGTCACCGAAGCCCGGGGATTCAGGTAAGCACTGCCCGGTTTTCTTTTTTAACCCCTGCATCGGGTTTGTCTCGCGCCGAACGGGGGGGCCATTGAAAAAAAAAAAAACCCGTTTCGGCGCGGGACAACCCCTTTAACCTTAAAATTCCCCCAATATAAGATCATCCCCAACTGGAAAATACATCCATTCTGGCTTAAACTTATCGATACCGACGACCAAACACCCGCCCACATATTAACCTTTCTGGACGTCCACAACAACAACACCCACTATGCCCTGAAATGGGATACCCTCAAAGCTTACCTCAGGGGCTGTCTCAAATCCGCCATCACTCACATTAAAAAATCCACATCCCAGTCCGACCGCGACATCGAGGCACGGGCTGTGGAGGCGGAAAAACTTTACATTTCTGACCCTACAGACTCCAACAAGGTGGCATGGCTCGGCATGTCCCGCCTGCATAAAATTCAAATCCACGAAAAAACCAAACGTAAATTATTCTTCACCAAACAATATTACTTTGAACTGGGGAACCAATCCAGCCACCTTCTGGCTAACCTCATCAGACGGGAGGGCCAGTCCAATACTATCCTTAAAATCCAAAATACACAAGGCGAGACGCTCACCGACGCCCAGTCCATCACAGAACGATTTAGAGAATTCTATGCCAATCTCTATAGCTCCTCTACTAACAAATCCACTACAGACACCCTCAGCTACCTCCAAGATCTGGTATTCCCAACACTCGAGGCCGAACAAATAGCACTTCTAGAGGCCCCTATTTCCCTAGAAGAAATTCAACAAACCATCCAAGATATGGCACTGAACAAATCCCCGGGCCCAGATGGCCTTCCCATTGAAGTATACCAAAAATATAGTGAACATCTTACCCCACTACTGCACAAAACACTACTCCAGGTCCAACTAGGCAACTCCCTTCCCCCCTCATTTTATAAAGCCACCATAATCGTTTTACTAAAGCCCAACAAAAACCCGCTAGACTGTAGCTCCTATCGACCCATTTCGCTAGTCAACGCAGACTACAAAATTCTAACCAAAGTCCTGGCAACTAGACTAAACCAAGTCATTCTCTCTATTATAAATCCAGACCAAACTGGCTTTATGCCAGGGAAGTCTACAACGATTAATATACGAAAAGTCCAGACCGCCATTCAGATTGGTACCAAATTTAACATGCCCTGGGCCCTCGCATCACTGGACATGATGAAAGCCTTCGACTCCCTGGAGTGGAGCTTTCTGGAGGCCTGCCTTCACCGCTTCGGTTTCGGTCCCCAGTTCATACACTGGATCAAGATAATATATAAATCCCCAAGCGCCAACGTAAATGTAAACGGTATTCCATCGGCCGACTTCTCACTGACCAGGGGCACCCGTCAGGGCTGCCCACTATCCCCGGCTTTATTCGCCATAGCCATAGAGGCTCTGGCGATTCGCTTGAGATCCACTTCGGCCGTAACCGGAATCAGGTGGGGGGGCCTGGAGAGTAAGGTGAGCCTTTATGCGGATGACACGATCCTTTTCCTATCAAATCCAGAAATCTCCTTCCCCCAGGCCTTATACCACATTGACAAATTTGCCCAGTATTCAGGCCTACAAGTTAACTGGTCCAAATCCACGATCCTATACATGGACCATAACCCTGTGATAGATCCCTCAGTAGCTAGATATGGCCTGGCGGTGGTATCAACGTTCAAATACCTTGGGATAAACATAACCCGAAACCACAACAAAGCCCTGGAAGAAAACATTAATCCTCTATTTGAAACCATAAGACACAAACTTAAACAATGGTCCAGGTTGCCCCTATCAGTTGCAGGACGCATAAACCTAGTCAAAATGGCTATACAACCGAAATGCCTATATATTTTACAGCACATGCCTACGATCGTCCCCAAACAGTATTTCCAATCCCTAAACTCCCACATCTCCTCATTTATATGGGGCTCATCGAGACCCAAACTAAGTTTAATGTCACTATAGAGACCCAAGAACCAGGCTGGTATGTCCCTCCCAGACCTCAGAGTATATTATCTAGCTGGCCAGCTTCTCAATATACGTCCGTGGTTCCAAAACACAGGAAAACCCACCACAGACCAATACCTCGAACATCAAGTGAAAGGCAACAATCTGTTGGTGTATTTGGAGTTTCCCGAATGTTCAAATCCCTCTGATTTATTACCACTCCACAGATTGGCGCTGAGTGTGTGGAGAGAGACAAAATCTATCCAGAGATTTGATGATACGGTATCCGATCTCCCTCTCTGGAATAACCCAGGCCTGACGGCTCTGCAGTCAGTCCCAGACCCCCAATACTGGAGGAGTCTGGGGGTCATCTCGCTGAGAGATGTATACATGGACGGTATACTCCCCACATTCACTCAGCTACGCGACTCAGTACAATCCCCACACCTCCAGCTGTTCAGATTTTTTCAACTTAGGCACGCACTGACCACCCAGTTCCCCCCCAACTCTACTCAGATATCCAATTTCCCTACCATTGGAATCCTTACATCCCAAGGACCCAAGGGCTTGATTTCGGCACTCTATACACATTTGCTCTCAGCCAAAGTAAACCACAACCCACTTCCAGTCTTTAATAAATGGACGCTCTCTATCCCATCCCTCACAACTGACGATTGGACAGACATCATGGAATCCCACCTGTCTGTCTCTCCTGCCGTGAATAATAAACTGATCCAACTTTATATAATCCATCAAGCTTATCTCACCCCTAACCGACTACACAAAATGGGCAACGTCCCATCAAACTCATGCCACAGATGCCACCAACCTGGGGCGAACTTTTGACACTTAATCTGGGACTGTCCACCAGTAAACAATTTCTGGTCTGACATTACAGCCTTTACAAACTCACTTTTACTACCCCCATTTACTATATCAATGGATCCCAAAGTAATTCTATTTGGTCTACTGCCGGAAGATCAATGGCCCAAATATACACGCATCTTCCTCAGGAAAATACTGTTCCTGGCCCGCAAAGTGGTGGTACTGCACTGGATGGCTGCAGACCCACCCCTACTAACACAATGGATAAAACTAATAAATGATGTCACTCCATATGAAAAAATTATCTATAAGAACAGAGGATGCCCGGGTAGGTTTCAGGAGATCTGGGGCCTCTGGCTCATAAACCGACAAACTTTATCAGCAACCTGAGCTTTATCCGGGCTTCCACCCTTCCCCTCCCCCCTCTATACTTCGCATCTCTCTCATCTCTCCCTACATTCCATTCGTACCCCTAATGTACCCCCCATTTTTCCGCCAGGCACTGAGCGGCTGCCCGGCGCGGGCTCTCCGGTACTCCCTCCCCCCTATATTGTTATTCAACTGTTCAACATGAAACTAAGCAAAACAAAACAAAAAGCAATGTCTTTTCTTTTTTTTATTGACCAGTTTATATAGGTACAGATCAGTGTTAAATGTACTTGTACGCATAAATATTATTTGCATAGAAACACTCAATGCCATGTATAATACTTCTTTCTAAGCAAGTATGCTCTGTACCATGATTTTGTATTCTGTTAAATAAAACAAAGTTAAAAAAAGAAAAAAAAACAACAGCAGAAAGTATGATGACATCACAATTAACATGATGTCACAGGGCTTATGACATCATAATTGGAACAGAATGTGAAAGTTCTAAACCGGAACCATCTTGTGTCAGTTCAGCAGGACAGCCTGACGAGGACGGGTCCAGGTAAGTAGCTCCTCACTTAGCGCTGAGGCCTTGTTCACACATCGTGTAGCTGGGGGGCGAGTGGTGAACTGCACCATTTTAGCCCCCCAAAATCTCAGCACAGACGCCTCTTTGACGTGTTACTTGCTGTGATTATCAGGACAAAACATTAAAAAGAAATATTTTAAAGAACTGATCTTTGACCTGATCTTATGGAGAATGTGCGCATCTGAGCGCCGTTCACTTCACCTCTCCAGAAAGAACAAAATATGCCATGTGTGAACCCGGACTCACAGGGCTTTCCTCTAAAGCTATAGCAGACAGACAGGGCCTGAGGGTGGCGGGGCGGGTCGCCTCGAGCCGGGGCCTGAGGGTGGCGGGGCGGGTCGCCTCGAGCCGAGGCCTGAGGGTGGCGGGGCGGGTCGCCTCGAGCCGGGGTCTGAGGGTGGCGGGGCGGGTCGCCTCGAGCCGGGGCCTGAGGGTGGCGGGGCGGGTCGCCTCGAGCCGGGGCCTGAGGGTGGCGGGGCGGGTCGCCTCGAGCCGGGGCCTGAGGGTGGCGGGGCGGGTCGCCTCGAGCCGGGGCCTGAGGGTGGCGGGGCGGGTCGCCTCGAGCCGGGGCCTGAGGGTGGCGGGGCGGGTCGCCTCGAGCCGGGGCCTGAGGGTGGCGGGGCGGGTCGCCTCGAGCCGGGGCCTGAGGGTGGCGGGGCGGGTCGCCTCGAGCCGGGGCCTGAGGGTGGCGGGGCGGGTCGCCTCGAGCCGGGGCCTGAGGGTGGCGGGGCGGGTCGCCTCGAGCCGGGGCCTGAGGGTGGCGGGGCGGGTCGCCTCGAGCCGGGGCCTGAGGGTGGCGGGGCGGGTCGCCTCGAGCCGGGGCCTGAGGGTGGCGGGGCGGGTCGCCTCGAGCCGGGGCCTGAGGGTGGCGGGGCGGGTCGCCTCGAGCCGGGGCCTGAGGGTGGCGGGGCGGGTCGCCTCGAGCCGGGGCCTGAGGGTGGCGGGGCGGGTCGCCTCGAGCCGGGGCCTGAGGGTGGCGGGGCGGGTCGCCTCGAGCCGGGGCCTGAGGGTGGCGGGGCGGGTCGCCTCGAGCCGGGGCCTGAGGGTGGCGGGGCGGGTCGCCTCGAGCCGGGGCCTGAGGGTGGCGGGGCGGGTCGCCTCGAGCCGGGGCCTGAGGGTGGCGGGGCGGGTCGCCTCGAGCCGGGGCCTGAGGGTGGCGGGGCGGGTCGCCTCGAGCCGGGGCCTGAGGGTGGCGGGGCGGGTCGCCTCGAGTCGGGGCCTGAGGGTGGCGGGGCGGGTCGCCTCGAGCCGGGGCCTGAGGGTGGCGGGGCGGGTCGCCTCGAGCCGGGGCCTGAGGGTGGCGGGGCGGGTCGCCTCGAGCCGGGGCCTGAGGGTGGCGGGGCGGGTCGCCTCGAGCCGGGGCCTGAGGGTGGCGGGGCGGGTCGCCTGAAGCCGGGGCCTGAGGGTGGCGGGGCGGGTCGCCTGAAGCCGGGGCCTGAGGGTGGCGGGGCGGGTCGCCTGAAGCCGGGGCCTGAGGGTGGCGGGGCGGGTCGCCTGAAGCCGGAGCCTGAGGGTGGCGGGGCGGGTCGCCTGAAGCCGGGGCCTGAGGGTGGCGGGGCGGGTCGCCTGAAGCCGGGGCCTGAGGGTGGCGGGGCGGGTCGCCTGAAGCCGGGGCCTGAGGGTGGCGGGGCGGGTCGCCTCGAGTCGGGGCCTGAGGGTGGCGGGGCGGGTCGCCTCGAGCCGGGGCCTGAGGGTGGCGGGGCGGGTCGCCTCGAGCCGGGGCCTGAGGGTGGCGGGGCGGGTCGCCTCGAGCCGGGGCCTGAGGGTGGCGGGGCGGGTCGCCTCGAGCCGGGGCCTGAGGGTGGCGGGGCGGGTCGCCTGAAGCCGGGGCCTGAGGGTGGCGGGGCGGGTCGCCTGAAGCCGGGGCCTGAGGGTGGCGGGGCGGGTCGCCTGAAGCCGGAGCCTGAGGGTGGCGGGGCGGGTCGCCTGAAGCCGGGGCCTGAGGGTGGCGGGGCGGGTCGCCTGAAGCCGGGGCCTGAGGGTGGCGGGGCGGGTCGCCTGAAGCCGGGGCCTGAGGGTGGCGGGGCGGGTCGCCTGAAGCCGGGGCCTGAGGGTGGCGGGGCGGGTCGCCTGAAGCCGGGGCCTGAGGGTGGCGGGGCGGGTCGCCTGAAGCCGGGGCCTGAGGGTGGCGGGGCGGGTCGCCTGAAGCCGGGGCCTGAGGGTGGCGGGGCGGGTCGCCTGAAGCCGGGGCCTGAGGGTGGCGGGGCGGGTCGCCTGAAGCCGGGGCCTGAGGGTGGCGGGGCGGGTCGCCTGAAGCCGGGGCCTGAGGGTGGCGGGGCGGGTCGCCTGAAGCCGGGGCCTGAGGGTGGCGGGGCGGGTCGCCTGAAGCCGGGGCCTGAGGGTGGCGGGGCGGGTCGCCTGAAGCCGGGGCCTGAGGGTGGCGGGGCGGGTCGCCTGAAGCCGGAGCCTGAGGGTGGCGGGGCGGGTCGCCTGAAGCCGGGGCCTGAGGGTGGCGGGGCGGGTCGCCTGAAGCCGGGGCCTGAGGGTGGCGGGGCGGGTCGCCTGAAGCCGGGGCCTGAGGGTGGCGGGGCGGGTCGCCTGAAGCCGGGGCCTGAGGGTGGCGGGGCGGGTCGCCTGAAGCCGGGGCCTGAGGGTGGCGGGGCGGGTCGCCTGAAGCCGGGGCCTGAGGGTGGCGGGGCGGGTCGCCTGAAGCCGGGGCCTGAGGGTGGCGGGGCGGGTCGCCTGAAGCCGGGGCCTGAGGGTGGCGGGGCGGGTCGCCTGAAGCCGGGGCCTGAGGGTGGCGGGGCGGGTCGCCTGAAGCCGGGGCCTGAGGGTGGCGGGGCGGGTCGCCTGAAGCCGGGGCCTGAGGGTGGCGGGGCGGGTCGCCTGAAGCCGGGGCCTGAGGGTGGCGGGGCGGGTCGCCTGAAGCCGGGGCCTGAGGGTGGCGGGGCGGGTCGCCTGAAGCCGGGGCCTGAGGGTGGCGGGGCGGGTCGCCTGAAGCCGGGGCCTGAGGGTGGCGGGGCGGGTCGCCTGAAGCCGGGGCCTGAGGGTGGCGGGGCGGGTCGCCTGAAGCCGGAGCCTGAGGGTGGCGGGGCGGGTCGCCTGAAGCCGGGGCCTGAGGGTGGCGGGGCGGGTCGCCTGAAGCCGGGGCCTGAGGGTGGCGGGGCGGGTCGCCTGAAGCCGGGGCCTGAGGGTGGCGGGGCGGGTCGCCTGAAGCCGGGGCCTGAGGGTGGCGGGGCGGGTCGCCTGAAGCCGGGGCCTGAGGGTGGCGGGGCGGGTCGCCTGAAGCCGGGGCCTGAGGGTGGCGGGGCGGGTCGCCTGAAGCCGGGGCCTGAGGGTGGCGGGGCGGGTCGCCTGAAGCCGGGGCCTGAGGGTGGCGGGGCGGGTCGCCTGAAGCCGGGGCCTGAGGGTGGCGGGGCGGGTCGCCTGAAGCCGGGGCCTGAGGGTGGCGGGGCGGTTCGCCTGAAGCCGGGGCCTGAGGGTGGCGGGGCGGGTCGCCTGAAGCCGGGGCCTGAGGGTGGCGGGGCGGGTCGCCTGAAGCCGGGGCCTGAGGGTGGCGGGGCGGGTCGCCTGAAGCCGGGGCCTGAGGGTGGCGGGGCGGGTCGCCTGAAGCCGGGGCCTGAGGGTGGCGGGGCGGGTCGCCTGAAGCCGGGGCCTGAGGGTGGCGGGGCGGGTCGCCTGAAGCCGGGGCCTGAGGGTGGCGGGGCGGGTCGCCTGAAGCCGGGGCCTGAGGGTGGCGGGGCGGGTCGCCTGAAGCCGGGGCCTGAGGGTGGCGGGGCGGGTCGCCTGAAGCCGGGGCCTGAGGGTGGCGGGGCGGGTCGCCTGAAGCCGGGGCCTGAGGGTGGAAAGGCAGGTATAGGCAGGCTATAATTTCAACTGTATATTAGATTACAGAAGCAGGCTGTGTTTTTCTATTCCTGCACAGCATTAGCTATCCCTAGTGTATAATTACATACATCTAAACAGTAATATGCAGCAAGACAGATTGGATCCAGGGTGATAGCCGATCGCCACATTTGGGGTCAGGAAGGAATTTTTTGCCCCCCTGAGGTAGAACTCTCCGGGGAGTTTTTTCGCCTTCCTCTGGATCTTTGGGTCTGGCGGCTCTCATCTTAGGACATCGGTGGACTGGTCAGAAGGACCGCAGCAAGTTCTGTGGTCTCCACCCGTTCTAACCTGACAGTCACTGTGATCATTGTGTCATTTATTAAATGGCCGATAATATTTAATTACAATGTTGCTTATTGCTATTCTAATAAAACAGAATTCTATAATCTGCATCATAGTGTTTGTCTTTTGTCTGATTTCTCCTTACACGGCGACCATGATGGGAGTGATCGCTGCAGCCCAATGTTCTAGAAGTAGTCTTATCCTACATATAGTATACTGTATCATCTCCCAAAGACTGCAGCTGCTGCAGAGCAAGAACTATAGGGGCTCCATATAGAGATCTGAGAACCTATAACTCCACCTACCGCAATGTCATCATGTCAGCTCCTACGGTATCTCCAGTTACAAGTGTCATGGGGTTCAGACTCTGATGGGGGCGCTAACATTGTCTGTGTCCTCGCGTCTACACAACAGACTACATGGAAGAGACTGAACACTGCGACAAGAAGAGCAACTGAGTACAGAAGACACAGGGGGTCTCCAATAACAAATAGGAGACTGACTAAAGAGCCTTTAGTCCTTCGCAGGGGTGCAACAAGTAGTCATGGTGACCCAATAAGACATGGAAGGGAGCGCCACTCAGCAAGGACGGGTATTAGAAAGAAATGGCCACATTTACTAAGGACGCTCTTACACAGAATGATTATGGTTTAGTGTAAACACGGCCGACGACTGAAAAATAAATGATAATTCATTCGCCTATCGTTCATTGTATGCAACCATAAAAATCATCCTGGCGCGTTCGGTAGACATTCGGTTTAAACAGCGCTTATTCCGCCGTTCTCATTCACTGTTGCAGCGAACCGAACGACTGAACAATTCTGTTTAAAAAAAAACAAAAGAACATTTAGTTTGTGTTCTAATTGACCCCCCGAGTTAACGAGAAACTGCAAAAGCACCCGAAGACGGGTATATTTTATGCCATTGAACAGTAAGGCCTCATGTCCATGGGCAAAATAGGATTTAAAATCCGCAGCGGATCCGCATCCCATAGGGATGCATTGACCACCCGCGGGTAGATAAATACCCGCTGATGGTCAATAAAAGGGAATTTTAAAAAAATGGAGCATGAAAAAAAATGGACATGCTCCATTTTCGTGCGGGTCTCCCGCAGGCTTCTATTGAAGCCTATGGAAGCCGTCCGGATTTTAGGGAGACCTAAAATAAGAACAACTTACCCGCAGCGGACCGGGCAGTTCTTCTCTTCTTCATGGCCGGATCTTCTTTCTTCGGCCGGGCGGATGTGCTGCGGGTAAGTTAATTCTTATTTTAAGCGCTCATGTCCGCGGGGCAGGAGGGACCCGCTACGGATTCTCCATGGAGAATCCGTAGCGGGCCTGATTTTCCCCGTGGACATGAGGCCTAAGAGGCTAGTCTCTTCCATGTACGCCACTGAGCGGGATCCTTTCTCCTGAGACACTGACTGCCACATCCTCTGCTGTTCTGTACAGCCGGCCCTGCCAGTAGTAGTCAGCAATTGTTCTTTCGGAGTGCTAGGACAGGCAGGTGTACAGTGCAGCAAATACTTAAAAGGGATTTTCCAGGCAAATACTATTATTAATTAGCTTTATAAACAGCTGATTGGAAGGAGTCAGCACCACAATACACAGAGTTTGGAGCATTAGCAGATGGCACCGACCCCTGTGTAGTGGCCAGAGCGGGTAATTGCTGCTGCAGGTGTCACAGGTTTTTTTATATTAAAATGCTCTTTATTAAAGTTTTCAATTTTCTAACAACTTAATCAACTCTATGTCACTAATTTTAATGAGACCCCAGCCTGCAATTACCAGTGCCGCCCACTACATAGGGATTGGAGACATCTGCTTCCGCTCTGTAACCGTGTGTGCTGTGGCACTGACAGCGGGCACCAGAAAAGTTCATCACTCCTGATCCCAACCAGGACCCCAGACGATCACTACTGATGACTTAGCCTGAGGATCAGTCATCAATAACATTTGCCTAGAAAAGCACTTTAAAAGGTGTACCGTATTTTTCGTTCTATTAGACACACCGGTCTATAGGACGCACCCCCGTTTTAGAGGGGGAAAATAGGGGGAAAAAATTTGAACTCACCCAGGGACAGCGCAGGGTTAGTGCCGGGTGACGGAGCAGAGGGAGCAGCAGAGGTCAGAAAAAACGGCGCTTCATATCACAGCGGCGCTTGTGTGCAGCAGGAGGAAGGAAGGAAGACGTTTGGTGGAGGCGGGGAGCAGCAGTAGTACCCGCTGGCGCTCACGACCAATCACAGGTATGTATGGGCGGCAGTGGGGAGGAGACTGGTCGCACATTTGTTCATGCGATCGTGAGTTTAACACGCAATCGCGCTAACTAAATCGCGTTCACGAGTTAAATTCGCAATCGCGCTAAAAATGGCGATTGGAACAAATTTTTTGGCACATTCACTCTATAAGACGCAGCAACTTTCCCCCCCGCTTTGGAGAGAGAAAAAGTGCGTCTTATGAAGCGAAAAATACAGTAACTAGGTGTTCAAAAAACTTTTTGATAGTTGGTGGTTTGAGTGCTGAGCGCCCCCCCCCCCCCCCACCCACCGGTTGCTAAAACAAAAAAGCAGAAGTACTAATTTGACCACTGTAACGGCTCGCTAGCTGAAGTTTGACCCACAGACTTTCTATTGGGCCTGCCTCTAGCTAGCAAGCAATGACAGCATTCAGATGAGCACTTCACCTACGTTGATCTAGTGACCATTGGGGGTCTCAGCACCAGGACCCCCACCAATCAAAACTTTTGCATGTCCCTATGACATGTCAAAAGTTTTTAAAAGTATAGTTAACTACTTTCCATATAATTAATATCCATCTCGGCAATGATTCTGTAGACTGGATCTCTGCAGACGGTACTGGGATCACACAACCATCTTCTGGGGACTACAAATGGGGGCACAGTCACTGCCAACTCTGACCACAATGCTGCAGGCAGGGAGATAGACTGTGACCATTGTGTACGGAGGGGGAAATGATACATATAGGATTGCCCCAGGATACCCCCCCCCCTACCGTCCCCAACATCAGTAGAAGTGAAGACAACATACGTGTTCACAGCTTTCCACCAGAAGTCCAGGATCTTCTTTCCGCCCACACCAGGCAGCAGAGCCTTGGGGACACCCTCCAGAAAACCATACAACCCGCTCTGATCATTCTAGAAGGGATTAGCAAAAACAGAGAAAAACTTGTGTAATATTTACAGGATTAAAGGTCATATTATAGCGGTGGATTATAAGGCTATTACACAACAGGCCGGACAATGCTGCTCACATAGAAGCGCTTTACATTACTGATCCCGAGTCACAGCCTGTTTTAGGCCGTATTTACACGGATGAGCTTTACACGCGAGTTCCATCTGAAACCAAATGTGGATGAAACTCGCAGATGACAACAACACGTTAACCTCAAAGCGTTTATTTACATGAGCGTCTTGTCTCCCAGATCGATGGTCCGAGAGAAAAAAATGACAGCATGTCCTATTTTTTGGTGTTTCTGATCAAGAATCGCCCATTAGTTCCTATGGGAGTGAAAAAAAAATTGCATCGCACTCAGATATAAATGTGTCGTTCATGCGAGTGCGATCTTTACTGTTGAGGCAACATGCCATTTTCTTGGAGATTGTGATACAATCATAGGAAAAAAAACCCCGCTGGTTTACAAATTTGATATTGGTCTGAGTTTCTTGGACCAATATCGCACTTGCCCATGTACATACGGCTTTACATTTTATTGCTTCACTCACTATTCTGCTGGTGGAGTCACTGTGTACATACATTACTTATCCTGTACTGATACTGAGTTATATCCTGTATTATACTCCAGAGCTGCACTCACTATTCTGCTGGTGGAGTCACTGTGTACATACATTACTTATCTTGTACTGATCCTGAGTTACATCCTGTATTATACTGCAGAGCTGCACTCACTATTCTGCTGGTGGAGTCACTGTGTACATACATTACTTATCCTGTACTGATCCTGAGTACACTCTGTATTATATTCCAGAGCTGCGCTCACTATTCTGCTGGTGGAGTCACTGTGTACATACATTACTTATCTTGTACTGATCCCGAGTTACATCCTGTATTATACTCCAGAGCTGCACTGACTATTCTGCTGATGGAGTCACTGTGTACATACATTACTTATCCTGTACTGATCCTGAGTGACATCCTGTATTATACCCCAGAGCTGCACTCACTATTCTGCTGGTGGAGTCACTGTGTACATACATTATTTATCCTGTGCTGATCCTGAGTTACATCCTGTATTATACTCCAGAGCTGCACTCACTATTCTGCTGGTGGAGTCACTGTGTACACACATTACTTATCCTGTACTGATCCTGAGTTACATCATGTATTATACTTCAGAGCTGCACTCATTATTCTGCTGGTGGAGTCACTGTGTACATACATTACTTATCCTGTACTTATCCTGAGTTACATCCTGTATTATACTTCACAGCTGCACTCACTATTCTGCTGGTGGAGTCACTGTGTACATACATTACTTATCCTGTACTAATCCCGAGTTACATCCTGTATTATACTCCAGAGCTGCACTCACTATTCTGCTGGTGGAGTCACTGTGTACATACATTACTTATCCTGTACTGATCCTGAGTTACATGCTGTATTATACTCCAGAGCTGTACTCACTATTCTGCTGGTGGAGTCAATGGGCTTAATACTCTCTAAAACTTCGGCAGTAGATTTAGGGCTCATGTCCACGACCATATTTTTCCACCCATATTACGCTTGTGCGTTCTATGGACGCTTGATGCGCGGTGACTAGAGTTTCATTGATACATGCACACCAGCGTGTGGACACTGTGTATGGATACTCAAAAGTAATAAATTGCAGCATGCTCTATTTCTCTATGTACCACGCAGCGTGAGGCCTGTACACTGGTATGGGCTGTGTATGATATGCTGTCGATACGTAATACATTGTATATGGGCAGCATTTTCCTACGCATTTAAAGAGGAAAAAAAAATGCATGTCTGTGTGATACGTGGGTATGGGCAACGCCATATGCGGTCACTGCCAGCAGAGATAAGGGCTGCTAATGTATAAAACGCTGCGGGGTGCCCCACAGTGTTTTACACGTATAGCCGTGGGCATCAGCCCTTAGGGCTTATTCACACTGGCGTATATTGGCCGGGTTTTCACGCCCCGCCGATATACACGGCTCATCTGATGCATTGGGGCGTATTTCAGTGGCATGAAAGCGCCCGGCCTGGCGCTCTCACACCGGCGGCAGCAGCTGCATAGACTCCTAAGGCTGCCAATGACAGCTGCAGGAGAAGGGGGGTGGTTTAGCAGCGTGACTGCTAATCTCCCCCCCTTTGCAATGGGAGGGGGCGGGACAAGGACAGAGCTAAGCTCCGCTCCCTTGCATTGCTGGTTGCAGAAGCTTAGCTTTGCCCCGCCCCCTCCCATTGCAAACGGCTGGAGGGGAGGAGAAAGGAGGTAAGCCGGCGAGAGGGAGGGAAGGGGGAATGTCTCCCCAGGCCCCCCGGCATTGCGGCCTTGGCGTATATGCACCAGGCCCTTTGCTATTTAGGGGGTTTTATGGCGCCGGTGGGCACACGTAAAACGCCTACAGCCGTGTAAATAGGGTGCAATCACACGGGCTTATTTTGGTCAGTGAATACGCAGCACATTCATGAGCCGAAGTCTGTGTGCGCAAAAATATTCAAGAAATCCTATTGATTTTGTGCGCAAATATGTAGCAAATACGCAGGAAAAACGGATACATGGAATAAAAATAAAAAAAACTATATAAATTTAGTATTGTTAGAACTGTACCGGCCTGCAGAATTACAACATATTCTTCACACTGCGCAGCAAACGCTGCTACAAATAAAAACCATGCCAGAAGAGCGTCAAAACAAAGATGGAGTCAAAAGCAATAAATGCGGCGACACAAAATAAAACAGATTAATTTAAAAAAGATTAATGTTTTTTGTGTACAAAATTAGCAAAAAACACACACACACACAAAAAAAAAACTGTATAAACTTGGTGTCGCCGGAACGTGCCGACCCGGAGAATAATACCGTCACGTTATTTATTTTGCGCACTGAACGCTGTAAAAATAAGATCCAAAAAACAAATGGCAGAATGTAATACAAGTTACACGTTACATGACCTGCACCCAACATGATGCCATTAGAAAATATAAATGGCCCCGCAAAAAACAAGCCGCGTCCGATCGGGTCCACGGAACAACGGAAAAGTTACGGCTTCTGGAATGCAACGATGGAAAAAAAAAAAAAAAAAGACTTAAAAAAAAATATTGGTCATTAAGGAGCCACCTGGCTAGGACACTAATGGGTTAAGTTTAAAAAAACTACAAGTCCCAGCATGCCCTCTTAACGAAAACAGCCAGGAAGCCATCCCAGCCACTGAATGCACTTTTTGGACTAAAATTTGCAAAAAGAAATGAGCCTTTTCGTCCCCTCCATTCATGTCCGAGCAGCAGCATCACCTGACAGTGCAGAGCTCTGGCCAGTAGAGGGCGAGAATGAGCAGAGAGGTCACAATACAACGCACAGAGCATGCAGAAGAGGCAGAGAAGACGGAGACCTTAATGTGGTTCTCCAGCAGGGTGCCATGGCCGGCCACCAGCAGGATGCAGATCATGGTGTCCCGGGCTGCAGGCGCTCACAGTCCCCTGTGCCAGCGCTGCAGCCACCACAAGCTCCGCCCCCTCCTGCTTGGTCACCTCCCACAATGCCCCGCGCTCCTCCTCTACCGCCCTGTGAGGAGGGCGGGAAATAAATCAGGCCGCACTGAGGAAAGGGGGGGGGGGGGGGTCACACTATAATGTCACACTGTGCAGTAATGTCCCTTGTAGATGTCACACGTAGTAATGTCCCTTGTTACAGCAGAGCCCATCTCACACGACCAGATATAAAAACACTGTGCTTTTTGCGCTGCGTCTGACTGAGCGCGGAGCTGTAAAGAATTTACTGCGTATTTCTGTGCAGTAGAGACGCGGGTGATGATGTCACAACCTTTTTTTTCCACCTGCAGGCGTAATAGTAACCAGTGTAATAAAAAACACAGTAGGCGAACTTAACACGGGCGAGCGCGGTACGGGGCTGTGAAGCACGGCCCGATTTTTCGCTCGCCACCATGCATTTTCCCTGCGGATGCGAGGCAGTTTTGTTTCAAACATCGCATCGCGTACACATAGCACGCAGGACGATGCTGCCACTGGCCCCACGATAACAATGTGCGCTGCGATGCGATAGCACACAGAAAATGCAGCAATTTGTTTCCCATTTCGCATCACGGTGCTGTGCAGGAAAACATTGCTCATGTGTCTGACCCCATTCAGAAGACGGGGGTTCGTGTTCGTGTGAGATTTGCGCGTCTCAACACACTAATCTCGTGCGATTTTCACACACGTGTGAAACTAGCCTCCTGCCTGTCCAGGGGCGATTGTTTATTGCCGTACCTGCGGCGATAATCCGGCCGTGGGTAACGCAGTGTTTGCTTTCCATAGCGATTCTCCGCTCGCGGGATCTAAATCGCGGCATACCGCGGTGAGCCTATCTGTCAGTGCGAAGACTTGACAGCGGCCCCCCTCCCCCGCAGCGGAATATCGCTGGCGATATTTCGCAACGGCTGTGAACAGGGGGCCTAAGGCTGCTCTCACACTCGCCGCTGTTCACCATGATTAGCGTAAACCGCTGTACAACGCCGCCATTCATTTGAATGGGGCCTTGTAGACCAGCGCTCAGACATGACGCTTCTAATGCAAATTTTCGAGCGCTGTCTGCCCTATTTTCACGTGTTTCATTTTAGCGCTTTCGAACGCACCTCATCGCCCTTCACAGTGATGGCGTACATTACAAAAACGCTCTCAAATATTGTAACGTGTTTGGAAACACCGCACGAAATAACAGTAAAAACAGCCTAAAAGGCCTCAAGTCCACTGGTGTTTCGGTAAAACGCTGCGGGTGTCCCCACAGTGCTTGTAGATACTGGCAGAAACCACATATGGCTGCGCATGCGAGACGCACAAAGCTCGCTTGAATATGAACTCCATTCTTGTGGATTAAGTCATACACGTCAGCGATTTTTTTTTTTCTTTTCCCCCTCACAACGACGCTGTGAGGTAAAAAAAAAATGGCATCCTGTCCTATTTTTCCACACCCCTCGGAACGCCTCACCCATCAATGGGACCTTTATGACATCGCGAGACACTTGCATGCCGTGCGATGTGCACTTGGGCGCGATGCAATGGTTTCTCAGTGAAAGCGATGGGAAGCACTTACGATCCTCTATTGGAACACGCGCCGGAGGATCGCAATCTCACAGGAGCGATGCGAGGCGCTTTTCAATCAAATCCACATGTAAAACACACGTTGCCAAGCACAATATCGGGCCGAGTTACTCGGCAGATCATGCTTGCCTGTGTGAATGTAGCCCGCCGCAGTATTTTTACACGTGCGGTTGCGTATTTACTGCTTTTTTATGCACCCCATTCATCTCAGTGGCCACGCTCCCCTGAGCGAGTTTTTGCTTTGTAGGTAGGCCGAGGCTCACACGAGCGTATCTCGCAGGGTGCGAGAGATATGTGCACATCACGCAGCCAGTATGCAATGACGCTGCGTGCTGCTCATCGCCGTGTACTATCTTGGTGTGTATAATAATCACCGAGATAGAACTTGCAATTATTTTGTATTGCGCGCACATTTTGCGCATGGTGTGTAATCGGTAACGTGGCCGCCTATAGCAGATTGGTACAGCATATTACGCGCACAAGACTCACGCTTGGAATACGTTGTGCCGACACGCTCATGTGAGCCCGGCCTTAAGCGAGTATCTCGCAAACTCGAGATAAACAGCACTAAACCGTGCAAAATCACCCACTGCATGTAGTATTTACGCCGTTTAAGTGCGTATTTCACACATAAATCGCCCATTGAAATTAATTGGCCGCGTAATACTGCGTTTATTTACAGAGGTTGGGGAAAAAAAGTCTTGACATCATCCGCTCGCTTGTCTGTATTTTTACTATATAAAAATACGCAGTAAGGCCTGCTGCAGGCAAGCGTGACGTAATCACCAGAGTGTGACGTAATCACCAGAGCGTGACGTAATCACCAGAGTGTGACGTAATCACCAGAGCGTGACGTAATTGCGCTCCTAATGGACTCCGATGACGTCTTCTCTCAAGCGTTTCTGCGCAGGTAAGTATCCGTTTCTGCGCTGCCGGGACTCTTCAGTTGGGCATGTGATTTCCTGCACACTCCCATTGAGCCTCGGGTGCGCAAATGTGCACAAAACTAGAGCATGTTGCATATTTTTTCACCCAGCGGAAATGCGGGCAGAAAAACGCTCCATGTGAGAGAACCCTCTAGGACCAAAGGGTTTTAAAGGTTGCGGTTTTCTGCAGCCCATTTTCTGCGCGTAAAATTGCCCGTCTGCGGCAGACCTAAAAACACAGGCAAATCTGCGACAAAATCTGCTGCAAATCAACAATGTGTGAACACAATCTTGGGGCTTAGGCTGCCTGTCCTCGGGCATTGCGGTATCCCGCGGCGGATCTCTGCCATGGAAGCCACCGCCCGGGAGCAGGAGCCAGCAGACGGATCTCCGTGGTGAGCCTGTCTGACAGATAGGCTCACTGTGGCACTTCACAGCATGCTGCGATTTGACGGCCGCCAGCAGAGAATCACTATGATTCTCCGCTCATGGACAGGGGGGCTGCGCTTTCCATAGCAACACTATAGAAAGTGTGCACTGCGTTCCCCGCGGCCGGATTATCGCTGCGGAGAACGCAATGCAAAAACGCCCGTGGACTGGAGCCTTATTCACACAGGGGTATTTTTAATCTGTATTTTGTGAGCCAACACCAGAAACGGGTCCAAAAAAAATAGATCGATATTGCACTTTGCAAGAAAAACGCATCACATGACTGCACACGCGATTTTCACGCACACGTGTCAATACGGAAAATAAAAATCTCATCTGTAGGTGAATACAATGCGATTTTTATTTTTTTGCTCCCATAGAAAGAAACGTGTGATATTGCAATTTTTGCATCTCGGACTGTCGGTTGGAAGAAAAATCGCCCGTGTGTATAAACAAATAGAAAATAGAAGGTAATTTTCTCCTACAAGTCCCGCCCAGATCACAGTTGGATGAAACGTGCGCAGGAAATCAGCTTAAGGACTCCTTTACACAAGCATATGCGCAAATGTGCATGCTTCAGCGCAACGTACTTGTGCTATGAACGAGGTTGATTCGCGCGCATGTCTTTGCATTATCCTGTACTGTTCGTACAGCGCTGCTGATCAGAGGTGTTAACCCTTCACATGCTGCGGTCAATTCTGACTGCGGCATTTAAATGTCCCGATCAATGTTTGGAAGTCCTTCCACAATGAGATCACGGGGTGTTGTGCGGTTGCTATGGCAGCCAGGGTCCTTCTTAAAGCCCCCATTGTGTCGTGGCCTGATAGACTGCCTGTCAGATTGCGGTATAATGTAACACTATGGCATTACATCATACTGCAGGAATGATCAAACCATCGTAGGTTCATGTCCTCTCTGGGGACTAAAATAAGGATAAAAATATAACCGTTTATTTTTATTAATAAATTTTTTTAAATAAGTTTAAACATTTTTTTCCCCCATACTTATAATAAAAGAATCTAAATAGAAAAAAAAATTGGTATTGCTGTATCCATAAAAGTCTGATCAAAGTAATGCATTATTTGCCCCACACAGTGAACATTGTCGGAAGAAATAACGCCAGAATTGCGTCTTTTTGGTCACCCTGAGGCTGCGGGAAATCGCAAAATTATGAAGTCAATGGCTCCCAATGGCTCCGTGCACATTTGTGATGTTTTAACACTTGCGATGCAGCGTTAAAACAAAATTGCGGCATGTCCATTTTTTTGCGATCTCGCCCATTGTTTCCAGTGGGGCCGGCTGCAGCAGCGCCAGCCTCTTGAAATCAATGGGTGGGGATCGCGATCTTCTGCCACTGCTGTCACAGCAGTGGCAGGGGACTCACCGCGACAATGGTTTTTGGGGGGTGGGGGGCTTGAAATATTTTAGGCCCCCCGTCCTTCCCGAACATAATCAATAACTGTAGAAAAAAAAATAAAGAAGAAGAATACATCACCTTGGTAGCGCTGTCATCTTCGGTGCGTCTGCAGGCAGGTCCTGGCAGTCTTCTGCTTCTCTTTTGGCTGAAAATCCCCGCGTCCTGAAAGTGCTCCCTCTGATTGGCTGAGTGCTTTTTACCATTGTATTCCAACAGCTGATTGATGGGTTCATGAGGACCCTTATCAATCCCATCAGGCATCATTCGTATCCTGTATCTACACACACGTATATATATATACGCACATACACACACACACACACACATATATATATATATATATATATATGACATGGGAGGAAGGGGGTTGTTACATATTTAGCATCAGGAACCTGAACTGTCATTTATAGCCCTGTAATTAACATGCGGTCTATTGCCTGGTAGGTGCAGTAGTGATATTGTGTTCTCACTTTTCTGACCTTCATTTGTAGGTGAAGCCAACGTTAAGCTGCGCTCAAGATCCTACTGATGTGGTGTAACACTATAATAACAGCAACCGGGGGTGGGAAGAATCATCACTAACACCGGGGGCCGCTGTATAATGGTCAGCCCTGCAGCAGTTTCCATGTAGTTTTAGTCATGGAAATTCTTGTGTAATGAAGAACTCTGCACCTTTCTAATCTATCGTTATTAGAGATGAGCGAACGTACTCGTCCGAGCTCGATGCTCGGGCGAATATTAGGGTGTTCGGGATGCTCGTTACTCGTAACGAGTACCACGCGGTGTTCGGGTTACTTTCACTTTCTTCCCTGAGAAATTTGCGCGCTTTTCTGGCCAATTGAAAGACAGGGAAGGCATTACAACTTCCTCCAGTGTTGTTCCAGCCCTATACCACCCCCTGCTGTGAGTGGCTGGGGAGATCAGATGTCACCCGAGTATAAAAGTCGGCCCCTCCCGCGGCTCGCCTCAGATGCCTTGTGAGTTAGCTGAGGGACAGTGCTGCTGGTGCCTGAGCTGCTGTAGGGAGAGCGTTAGGAGTTAGTGTAGGCTTCAAGAACCCCAAAGGTCCTTCTTAGGGCCACATCTACCTGTGTGCAGGCTGCTGCTAGCAGTGTTTTTTTTTTTTTTTTCTCAAAATCGGCAGTGCAGAGCATTGCACCCGGCATTAGGGACAGAAGTGGTGCTTAGGCAGGGAGAGTGTTAGGAGTGAGTGTAGCCTTCAAGAACCTCAACGGTCCTTTCTAGGGCCAAATTTAACCGTGTGCAGTACTGTGCTGGCTGCTGTTAGCAGTGTTGCATTTTTTTTTTCTAAAAATCGTCTGTGCAGAGCATTGCACCCTCCATTGATACTACAGGGACAGAATTGTGTAGGCAGGGCCACAACACAGTTATTGTTCATTGAATATACGCAGTGGGGCCTTTCCTTTGCAAAAAAGGGAAAAAATTATATTTGGCCTGCCTGTGTCAGTCCTAAGGTCTCCGTGTACGTGTGTGCTGCGTGGAGAACGTACAAAAATCAGACGCAACCAGCTACGGTTTACTGCAGGCTTGCGCCATTTTCTTTCCTGACTGGCAAATACCTGCTCTGCCAGAGTTAATAACTCTGCTACACTAAAGTTGTGTGACACTTTTTCAGGGCCACACCACAGTTATTAAACGTACTGTTCATTGAATATACGCAGTGGGGCCTTTCCTTTGCAAAAAAGGGAAAAAATTATATTTGGCCTGCCTGTGTCAGTCCTAAGGTCTCCGTGTACGTGTGTGCTGCGTGGAGAACGTACAGAAATCAGACACAACCAGCTACGGTTTACTGCAGGCTTGCGCCATTTTCTTTCCTGACTGGCAAATACCTGCTCTGCCAGAGTTAATAACTCTGCTACACTAAAGTTGTGTGACACTTTTTCAGGGCCACACCACAGTTATTAAACGTATTGTTCATTGAATATACGCAGTGGGGCCTTTCCTTTGCCAAAAAGGGAAAAAATTATATTTGGCCTGCCTGTGTCAGTCCTAAGGTCTCCGTGTACGTGTGTGCTGCGTGGAGAGCGTACAAAAATCAGACGCAACCAGCTACGGTTTACTGCAGGCTTGCGCCATTTTCTTTCCTGACTGGCAAATACCTGCTCTGCCAGAGTTAATAACTCTGCTACACTAAAGTTGTGTGACACTTTTTTCAGGGCCACACCACAGTTATTAAACGTATTGTTCATTGAATATACGCAGTGGGGCCTTTCCTTTGCCAAAAAGGGAAAAAATTATATTTGGCCTGCCTGTGTCAGTCCTAAGGTCTCCATGTACGTGTGTGCTGCGTGGAGAACGTACAAAAATCAGACGCAACCAGCTACGGTTTACTGCAGGCTTGCGCCATTTTCTTTCCTGACTGGCAAATACCTGCTCTGCCAGAGTTAATAACTCTGCTACACTAAAGTTGTGTGACACTTTTTCAGGGCCACACCACAGTTATTAAACGTATTGTTCATTGAATATACGCAGTGGGGCCTTTCCTTTGCAAAAAAGGGAAAACATTATATTTGACCTGCAGGCTTGCGCCAATTTATTTCCTGCCTGTGAAATCAAATCACTGGTAATACAGCATGCTGAGGGGTAGGGGTAGGCCTAGAGGACGTGGACGCGGCCGAGGACGCGGAGGGCCAAGTGAGGGTGTGGGCACAGGCCGAGCTCCTGATCCAGGTGTGTCGCAGCCGACTGCTGCGCGATTAGGAGAGAGGCACGTTTCTGGCGTCCCCACATTCATCGCCCAATTAATGGGTCCACGCGGGAGACCTTTATTAGAAAATGAGCAGTGTGAGCAGGTCCTGTCCTGGATGGCAGAAAGTGCTTCGAGCAACCTATCATCCAGCCACAGTTCTGCGCCGTCCACTGCTGCAAATCCGAATCCTCTATCTGCTGCTCCTCCTTCCTCCCAGCCTCCTCACTCCACTACAATGACACATGCTCAGGAGCGGGAAGACTCCCAGGAACTGTTCTCGGGCCCCTGCTCAGATTGGGCAGCAGTGGTTCCTCTCCCACCAGAGGAGTTTATCGTCACTGATGCACAACCATTGGAAAGTTCCCGGGGTCCGGGGGATGAGGCTGGGGACTTCCGCCAACTGTCTTAAGAACTTTCTGTGGGTGAGGAGGACGATGACGATGAGACACAGTTGTCTTGCAGTGAGGTAGTAGTAAGGGCAGTAAGTCCGAGGGAGGAGCGCACAGAGGATTTGGAGGAAGAGCAGCAGGACGATGAGGTGACTGACCCCACCTGGTGTGCAACGCCTACACAGGACAGGTCTTCAGAGGGGGAGGCACGGGCAGCAGCAGGGCAGGTTGCAAGAGGCAGTGCGGTGGCCAGGGGTAGAGGCAGGGCCAGACCGAATAATCCACCAACTGTTTCCCAAAGCGCACCCTCGCGCCATGCCACCCTGCAGAGGCCGAGGTGCTCTAAGGTCTGGCAGTTTTTCACAGAGACGCCTGACGACCGACGAACTGTGGTGTGCAACCTTTGTCGCGCCAAGATCAGCCGGGGAGCCACCACCAACAGCCTCACCACCACCAGCATGCGCAGACATATGATGGCCAAGCACCCCACAAGGTGGGACGAAGGCCGTTCACCGCCTCCGGTTTGCACCCCTGCCTCTCCCCCTGTGCCCCAACCTGCCACTGAGATACAACCCCCCTCTCAGGACACAGGCACTACCATCTCATGGCCTGCACCCACACCCTCACCTCCGCTGTCCTCGGCCCCATCCACCAATGTCTCGCACAGCACAGTCCAGCCGTCGCTAGCGCAAGTGTTGGAGCGCAAGCGCAAGTACGCCGCCACGCACCCGCACGCTCAATCGTTAACCGTCCACATAGCCAAATTTATCAGCCTTGAGATTCTGCCGTATAGGGTTGTGGAAACGGAGGCTTTCAAAGCTATGATGGCGGCGGCGGCCCCGCGCTACTCAGTTCCCAGTCGCCACTACTTTTCCCGATGTGCCGTCCCAGCCCTGCACGACCACGTCTCCCGCAACATTGTACGCGCCCTCACCAATGCGGTTAGTGGCAAGGTCCACTTAACTACGGACACGTGGACAAGCACAGGCGGGCAGGGCCACTACATCTCCCTGACGGCACATTGGGTGAATTTAGTGGAGGCTGGGACAGAGTCAGAGCCTGGGACCGCTCACGTCCTACCCACCCCCAGAATTGCGGGCCACAGCTCGGTGGTGGTATGTTCGGCGGTGTATGCTTCCTCCACTAAAGCACCCTCCTCCTCCTCCTCAACCTCTGTCTCGCAATCTAGATGTGTCAGCAGCAGCAGGACGTCGCCAGCAGTCGGTGTCGCGCAGCGTGGCAGCACAGCGGTGGGCAAGCGTCAGCAGGCCGTGCTGAAACTACTCAGCTTAGGAGATAGGAGGCACACGGCCCACGAACTGCTGCAGGGTCTGACAGAGCAGACCGACCGCTGGCTTGCGCCGCTGAGCCTCCAACCGGGCATGGTCGTGTGTGACAACGGCCGTAACCTGGTGGCGGCTCTGCAGCTCGGCAGCCTCACGCACGTGCCATGCCTGGCCCACGTCTTTAATTTGGTGGTTCAGCGCTTTCTGAAAAGCTACCCACGCTTGTCAGACCTGCTCGTAAAGGTGCGCCGGCTCTGCGCACATTTCCGCAAGTCCCACACGGACGCTGCCACCCTGCGCACCCTGCAACATCGCTTTAATCTGCCAGTGCACCGACTGCTGTGCGACGTGCCCACACGGTGGAACTCTACGCTCCACATGTTGGCCAGGCTCTATGAGCAGCGTAGAGCTATCGTGGAATACCAACTCCAACATGGGCGGCGCAGTGGGAGTCAGCCTCCTCAATTCTTTTCAGAAGAGTGGGCGTGGTTGGCAGACATCTGCCAGGTCCTTGGAAACTTTGAGCAGTCTACCCAGGTGGTGAGCGGCGATGCTGCAATCATTAGCGTCACCATTCCTCTGCTATGCATCTTGAGAAGTTCCCTGCAAACCATAAAGGCAGCCGCTTTGCGCTCGGAAACGGAGGCGGGGGAAGACAGTATGTCGCTGGATAGTCAGAGCACCCTCCTGTCTATATCTCAGCGCATTCAGGAGGAGGAGGAGGAGGAGCATGAGGAGGATGAGGAGGAGGGGGAAGAGACAGCTTGGCCCACTGCTGACGGTGCCCCTGCTGCTTGCCTGTCATCCTTTCAGCGTGTATGGCCTGAGGAGGATGAGGAGGAGGAGGAGGATCCTGAAAGTGATCTTCCTAGTGAAGACAGCCATGTGTTGCGTACGGGTACCCTGGCACACATGGCTGACTTCATGTTAGGATGCCTTTCTCGTGACCCTCGCGTTGCACGCATTCTGGCCACTACGGATTACTGGGTGTACACACTGCTCGACCCACGCTATAAGGAGAACCTTCCCAGTCTCATTCCCGAAGAGGAAAGGGGTTCGAGAGTGTTGCTATACCACAGGACCCTTGCGGACAAGCTGATGGTAAAATTCCCATCCGACAGCGGTAGTGGCAGAAGGCGCAGTTCCGAGGGCCAGGTAGCAGGGGAGGTGCGGAGATCGAGCAGCATGTACAGCCCAGGTAGTGCAACAGTCTTTAAGGGCCTGGACATCTTTATGGCTCCCCACCAAGACTGTGTCACCGCTCCCCAGTCAAGGCTGAGTCGGCGGGAGCACTGTAAAAGGATGGTGAGGGAGTACGTAGCGGATCGCACGACCGTCCTCCGTGACGCCTCTGCCACCTACAACTACTGGGTGTCGAAGCTGGACACGTGGCCTGAACTAGCGCTGTATGCCCTGGAGGTGCTTGCTTGTCCTGCGGCTAGCGTCTTGTCGGAGAGGGTGTTTAGTGCGGCTGGGGGAATCATCACAGATAAGCGTACCCGCCTGTCAACCGACAGTGCCGACAGGCTAACACTCATCAAGATGAACAAAGCCTGGATTTCCCCAGACTTCTCTTCTCCACCAGCGGACAGCAGCGATACGTAAGCAATACGTAGGCTGCACCCGCGGATGGAAGCTACGTTCTCTCTCACCATCCAAAACGGGGACATTTCTGCTTCATCAATCTGTGTCTAATATTCCTCCTCCTCCTCCTGCTCCTCCTCCTGAAACCTCACGTAATCACGCTGAACGGGCAATTTTTCTTAGGGCCACAAGGCTCACTCATCTAATTTTTCTAAACAATTTTTATATGTTTCAATGCTCTTAAAAGCGTTGAAACTTTAACTTGAACCAATTTTTCGTTAAACTGGGCTGCCTCCAGGCCTAGTTACCACTTAAGCCACATTAACCAAAGCGATTAATGGGTTTCACCTGCCATCTTGGTTGGGCATGGCCAATTTTTACTGAGGTACATTAGTACTGTTGGTACACCAATTTTTTGGGGCCCTCACCTACAGTGTAATCATAGCAATTTGTATGTTCTTCGCCTGCACTCATGGTACAGAAGTGTGTGTGGGGTTGGCCTACACTTTAGCTACATAAATGTAACTTGGGCCTTGGCTATATTAAGGCTACTGAAATGGAACTAAGACTGCGCTCCCACTATACTGCTGCTTCGGAATTGTTACTGGGGCCTGTCTTGAGTGCTACTATTGCTGACATGGAACGAAGACTGCGCTCCCGCTATACTGCTGCTTCGGAATTGTTACTGGGGCCTGTCTTGAGTGCTACTATTACTGACATGGAACGAAGACTGTGCTCCCACTATACTGCTGCTTCGGAATTGTTACTGGGGCCTGTCTTGAGTGCTACTATTGCTGACATGGAACGAACACTGCGCTCCCGCTATACTGCTGCTTCGGAATTGTTACTGGGGCCTGTCTTGAGTGCTACTATTGCTGACATGGAATGAACACTGCGCTCCCGCTATACTGCTGCTTCGGAATTGTTACTGGGGCCTGTCTTGAGTGCTACTATTGCTGACATGGAGCGAAGACTGCGCTCCTCCTATAATGCTGCTAGTGATATGTTAGTGGGGCCTGTCCTAATGCTACGGCTGAAATGTTACGAATTATGGGCTCTGCCTATACCGCTGCTAATGGTATGTCTCTGGGGTGTGGAAACAGAGGCTTCCCAAAGACATGATGGCGGCGAGGCCATTTCCCACCAACGCGGTTACTGTTAAGGTGCATATAACCACGGACACGTGGAGAGGACACGTAGTGCCTCAAAAGCATCCCCCTCCTCCTCCAACAATGAAAATATTCTTGGCAAATGCCTTTGCATTGGTTCGTCTGGTGGCAGTCCAAGAATTTCACCTTTACCGACACTACAAGAGAGCCCCCCCACCATCCCCCCGCCACGGCCCACTTAATCCTGGCCACATTCCGAAAACCAACAAAATAAAACCGCACTACTAGGTCCGCAGTCACCACCACATTACCACCAACGCGGTTACTGTTAAGGTGCATATAACCACGGACACGTGGAGAGGACACGTAGTGCCTCAAAAACATCCCCCCGCCACGGCCCACTTAATCCGGGCCACATTCCGAAACCAACAAAATAAAACCGCGCTACTAGGTCCGCAGTCACCACCACATTACCACCAACGCGGTTACTGTTAAGGTACATATTACCAGTATGACTGGGGCATGCAGAGACACCTTGACAGAATGAATAGTGTGTGGCACATAGGTTCCCCATTGCTATGCCCACGTGTGCAGCTCCTGATGGCGGTGGCACAGGATTCTATTTCTCAATGCTTCTGTACAGCATTGTGGGCTATCGCCCCACCACTTTTAAAGAGGGTCGCTGCCTAGCCGTGCCAACCCCTCTGCAGTGTGTGCCTGCAGTTCCTCCTCATGGCAGACGCACTTATAAATAGACATGAGTGTGGCGTGGCATGAGGGCAGCTGAAGGCTGCGCAGGGACAGTTTGCTGTGCGCTGTGGACACTGCGTCGTGCGGGGGGGGGGGGGGGGGGGGGTTGGGCAGCATATAAGCCAGGAGAAGTGGCAGCAGAGTGTCATTCAGGCAGTGATTGTGCTTTGTTGGAGGTAGTGTGGTGCTTAGCTAAGGTATGCCATGCTAATGAGGGCTTTTCAGAAGTAAAAGTTGTTGGGAGGGGGGGCCCCACTCTTGCCGGTATTGTGGCTTAATAGTGGGACCTGTGAACTTGAGATGCAGCCCAACACGTAGCCCCTCGCCTGCCCTATCCGTTGCTGTGTCGTTCCCATCACTTTCTTGAATTGCCCAGATTTTCACACATGAAAACCTTAGCGAGCATCGGCGAAATACAAAAATGCTCAGGTCGCCCATTGACTTCAATGGGGTTCGTTATTCGAAACGAACCCTCGAGCATCGCGATAATTTTGTCCCGAATAACGAGCCCCCGAGCATTTTGGTGCTCGCTCATCTCTAATCGTTATCTGTTTAATCAGGGCCGACTCTCGGACCCTTTACGGACCGGCCCTCTCCACGCGGTTCTGTTTTGTGCTGCTTCTTTCAGTTCAATCAATTCCATGTTGGTGTCGGCTTTGATAGATGAAGCCGGCGCATTCTTGTCATCCAGCCTGACCGTAGGTCTCTGGACCCGAACTCTGAGTGTCATGTGCGCGTATGATGCTCCGACTTAGGCCAGGACACACTGTTGCACTTCATATGTGAAACGGTTAGTACTCTATATGCAGAACTGACTACTAGGACCCCCACTGATCAAAAGATGGGGTTCTCAAAGGTCCCTGAACAAAGTTCAAGGACTTGGGAATTTCCGGCAGTCCCGCTGAAATGAATAGAACAGCGGCACACATGCTCAACCACTGTTCCATTAATTCGGGGACCTTCTAGACCTCTGCTCTTGTGATTAGTGGTGTTCCCAGTGGTCAGACCCCCCACCATTCAGAAGGTTACCGCCTATGTGAAAAGAGGACAACTTTCTATCTTGACAAAACTGCTTTAGGGTACATTAACATGTAGTTGAATTGGTGCGACTTTTCCGTAGCAGAAAATCTGCACTGAATCTGCATTAAATTCTTCATCAAAAAACACAGCAAAATCTGTACAATTGAGCCCGTAGCCGACATCACCTCTGTAAATGAAAGAGTGAAATCTGCTAAGGATGCATGTCAAAGTGCGGACCAAATGGTGCGGATATTGATGCTGATCTACACCAAAATCTGCAGCGCAAAATTTGGTGTGAATTTTGCTACGTGTGAACATATCTTTAACCCCTTCAGTGTCAGATTTATTATTACCATATTATGGCAGGGAAATCTCCGGGGCTTGCTACGCTGAGAATGCAGTAAAAACCCCTGAAGATTTCAGATGACAGCTCAGTGCGCTGCACATTTCAGCACTAGAGCTGTCCACAGAAATCTTCTGGGGTTTAACTGCATGGTCAGTGCAGCAAGTTCTGGAGATTTTCCGGGACTGAAGGACACATTAACACTCACAGTGTAGTGTCTAGTATGTGGACACAGTATATAATGTTTGGTGTATAGATAGTACATAGGGTTCATTGGACCAGCAGTACATAGGGGTTGGTGTGTATATGGTGTCTACTCATGGTGTGGTGTCTAGTATGCGGACACAGTATATAGGGTTTGATGTATAGATAGTACATATGGTTCGGTGGCCCTGCAGTACAAGGGGGTTGGTTTGTATATGATGATTACTGACGGTGTGGTGTCTAGTATGTGGACACAGTATATAGGGTTTAGTGTATAGACAATACATAGGATTTGCTGGACCAGCAGTACATAGGGCTTGGTGTATAGATAGTACATAGGATTTGGTGTGTAGATAGTACATAGGGGTTGGTGTGTAGATAGTACATAGGATTTGGTGGACCAGCAGTACATAGGGGTTGGTGTGTAGATAGTACATAGGGTTTGGTTGACCGGCAGTACATAGGGGTTGGTGTGTAGATAGTACATAGGGTTTGATTGACCGGCAGTACATAGGGGTTGGTGTGTAGATAGTACATAGGGTTTGGTGGACCGGCAGTACATAGGGGTTGGTGTATAGATAGTACATAGGGTTTGGTGGACCGGCAGTACAGAGGGTTCGGTGGACCGGCAGTACATAGGGGTTGGTGTGTAGATAGTACATAGGGTTTGGTTGACTGGCAGTACATACAGGTTGGTGTGTAGATAGTACATAGGGTTTGGTGGACCGGCAGTACAAAGGGGTTGGTGTGTAGATAGTACATAAGATTTGGTGGACCGGCAGTATATAGGGGTTGGTGTGTAGCTAGTACATAGGGTTTGGTTGACTAGCAGTGCATGGGGGTTGGTGTGTAGATAGTACATAGGGTTCGTTGGACTGGCAGTACATAGGTGTTGGTGTGTAGATAGTACATAGGGTTTGGTGGACCGGCAGTACAGAGGGTTCGGTGGACCGGCAGTACATAGGGGCTGGTTGACCGGGAGTACATAGGGGTTGGTGTGTAGATAGTACATAGGGTTTGGTGGACTGGCAGTACATGGGGGTTGGTGTATAGATAGTACATAGGGTTTGGTGGACCGGCAGTACATAGGTGTTGGTGTGTAGATAGTACATAGGGTTTGATGGACCGGCAGTATATAGGGGTTAATGTGTAGATAGTACATAGGGTTTGATGGACCGGCAGTATATAGGGGTTAATGTGTAGATAGTACATAGGGTTTGGTGGACCGGCAGTACATAGGGGTTGGTGTGTAGATAGTACATAGGGTTTGGTGGACCGGCAGTACATAGGGGTTGGTGTGTAGATAGTACATAGGGTTTGGTGTACCGGCAGTACATAGGGGTTGGTGTGTAGATAGTACATAGGGTTTGATGGACCGGCAGTATATAGGGGTTAATGTGTAGATAGTACATAGGGTTTGATGGACCGGCAGTATATAGGGGTTAATGTGTAGATAGTACATAGGGTTTGGTGGACCGGCAGTATATAGGGGTTAATGTGTAGATAGTATATAGGGTTTGATGGACCGGCAGTATATAGGGGTTAATGTGTAGATAGTACATGGGGTTTAGTGGACCGGCAGTACATAGGGGTTGGTGTGTAGATAGTACATAGGGTTTGGTGGACCGGCAGTACATAGGGGTTTGTGTGTAGATAGTACATAGGGTTTGATGGACCGGCAGTATATAGGGGTTAATGTGTAGATAGTATATAGGGTTTGATGGACCGGCAGTATATAGGGGTTAATGTGTAGATAGTACATAGGGTTTAGTGGACCGGCAGTACATAGGGGTTGGTGTGTAGATAGTACATAGGGTTTGGTGGACCGGCAGTACATAGGGGTTGGTGTATAGATAGTACATAGGGTTTGGTGGACCGGCAGTACAGAGGGTTCGGTGGACCGGCAGTACATAGGGGTTGGTGTGTAGATAGTACATAGGGTTTGGTTGACTGGCAGTACATACAGGTTGGTGTGTAGATAGTACATAGGGTTTGGTGGACCGGCAGTACAAAGGGGTTGGTGTGTAGATAGTACATAAGATTTGGTGGACCGGCAGTATATAGGGGTTGGTGTGTAGCTAGTACATAGGGTTTGGTTGACTAGCAGTGCATGGGGGTTGGTGTGTAGATAGTACATAGGGTTCGTTGGACTGGCAGTACATAGGTGTTGGTGTGTAGATAGTACATAGGGTTTGGTGGACCGGCAGTACAGAGGGTTCGGTGGACCGGCAGTACATAGGGGCTGGTTGACCGGGAGTACATAGGGGTTGGTGTGTAGATAGTACATAGGGTTTGGTGGACTGGCAGTACATGGGGGTTGGTGTATAGATAGTACATAGGGTTTGGTGGACCGGCAGTACATAGGTGTTGGTGTGTAGATAGTACATAGGGTTTGATGGACCGGCAGTATATAGGGGTTAATGTGTAGATAGTACATAGGGTTTGATGGACCGGCAGTATATAGGGGTTAATGTGTAGATAGTACATAGGGTTTGGTGGACCGGCAGTACATAGGGGTTGGTGTGTAGATAGTACATAGGGTTTGGTGGACCGGCAGTACATAGGGGTTGGTGTGTAGATAGTACATAGGGTTTGGTGTACCGGCAGTACATAGGGGTTGGTGTGTAGATAGTACATAGGGTTTGATGGACCGGCAGTATATAGGGGTTAATGTGTAGATAGTACATAGGGTTTGATGGACCGGCAGTATATAGGGGTTAATGTGTAGATAGTACATAGGGTTTGGTGGACCGGCAGTATATAGGGGTTAATGTGTAGATAGTATATAGGGTTTGATGGACCGGCAGTATATAGGGGTTAATGTGTAGATAGTACATGGGGTTTAGTGGACCGGCAGTACATAGGGGTTGGTGTGTAGATAGTACATAGGGTTTGGTGGACCGGCAGTACATAGGGGTTTGTGTGTAGATAGTACATAGGGTTTGATGGACCGGCAGTATATAGGGGTTAATGTGTAGATAGTATATAGGGTTTGATGGACCGGCAGTATATAGGGGTTAATGTGTAGATAGTACATAGGGTTTAGTGGACCGGCAGTACATAGGGGTTGGTGTGTAGATAGTACATAGGGTTTGGTGGACCGGCAGTATATAGGGGTTAATGTGTAGATAGTGTTAAGGACCGTTACACATGACCGGTCACATTAACCTTTCAAGCCTTGGGTTCCAAATTAGTTCATACCTGGATGCATCAGAGAGGCCAAAAACTATCTGATTCATAGTAATTAGCTCTCACAGATATGTAGAGATGGGCCGCGGCAAGTATATACAGCCCACTCTGCTTAAGGCGCGTACACACACTGAATCTTTATTGACTGAGTATATTTCTTAATGCAGGAAAGCAATACGTCATTAGTCACGAGGTTAATCTTATTGGGTTAGAAAAAACATCAAGAATTGTTGAACAATCAGCGCAGTGAGAATAAATATGTGAAATGTCCTTCAAATGATTATTCTCTCTTGTGAGTTTGGATGATCATAGCGTCTTATCAGCACGAAATGTTCTTTTCCCAAAGCTCAGGACATGGGGGAGGTTTTTCTGATAGTGGCTGTACCAGGCAAATGTTCTCGGATGAATAGAAAGGAAAAAAACAAATCATTAGACAATGCACCGAATACCCTGCTGTAAAGTTATTTTTGCAAATTTATTGTTTCACTAAACACAAGCTTATTTACATCTTATAATGCTCCATTTTGTATCTAGCGGCCATTCTTCCATTTTATGGACCTGTACCTTCTCAATTCCCCCTAGAAACTGTCTCAAAATAAACGATACTTTATAACTTCTACTGGGCGGGGTAAGGTTTGCTTTCCCTATCTCTAGCTTATGATCTATGCCCTACCTATCATTGTTGGTCAGCTGTCCAAGGGCTAATCCCTTCCCCGACAACTAATCCTAACTAACTAAACACGAAGACCTAATAGACACAGAAGGGATCTACAATATACATACTACTCTATTCTAATGGCTGGGAGACTAGAGTGGTCACCCCTGCTTCTGCTGAGACAGATCCATAAGGGGACAAATCGCTCTGTTGTATTATAGGCATATAGCCATCGCCTGGGGTCTCTATATCTACGTATACGGGGGCGACAGGTACCATCTGATCTGTAAGCTTAGCACAGGAGCGTCTTATGTAGGGCCCAATACAGACAGAAAGTAGCAGGAGTATGATAAGAGTAACCAGATAGAGATGAGCGAACACGTTCGGCCCCGCCCCTTTTTCGCCCGAACACCGAACTTGGCGAACACTTCAGTGTTCGGGCGAAAAAGTTCGGGGGCCGCCGTGGCAGCGCGGGGGGGTGCGGCGGGGAGTGGGGGGGAGAGGGAGAGAGAGAGGGCTCCCCCCTGTTCCCCGCTACTGCCGCCCGCGCCGCCGCGCATCTCCCCGCCCCCCGGCGGCACCCGGACACTTACGCGCGAACACTGCAGTGTTCGCCAAAGCCGGTGTCCGGGTGCGGATGTGTCCGTAACGGACACGTTCGCTCATCTCTATAACCAGAATCCCTATTCCTATCTGCACCAAGAATTGTTTCCATTGTCCGGTCCATACAAACCACTCATCCCAGGGGTTAGTTATCCCAGAATTACGCTTCAGCTCTTCTGACAATGTGGCCAATTTCTTTATAGCGATAGTCACTTTACCTGTGGGGCCTGTGTTATCTGGAATATATGTACAGCAAGTTTTCACCAATCATTTTACAAACACCACCGTTCTCGGCTAGCATCATATCCAGAGCCACTCGGTTCCGGAAAGCCATGGTGGCCGTGGGGCCCAACTGATCAGCAAGCCCCTAAAGTGCATCTCTCGTGTAGTTCACGAACCTTTGTTGGTTGTAATATATATATACAAACATTCTTATTGATGGTTACTATTCCTAACAGGGACTCAAATCCGGCCTTAACTTGATCCCTGGCTTTAAACTCATCTGGCACCCCCCCCCCTTGGCACTCTGATTGCATCTATATATATATATATATATATATACACATGTGGATCAAACCTGCCACCTGGTTTCAGATTGTGAGGCTCGTCTGTAGGACCTGAGAGAGAAACAAAGACCACAGAATGCGTTATTGACAATTCCTTGGAGAGACCTATGACAAAATTAACAAGAGAATCATTTCCCAAACTTGGCTACTGTGGCATGTATCCTCCGGAGAAAAAGAAAAACTAATGGAAGACACTCAATTCAAGATTCGCCCGTTTCCTTCATTGTCCATGGATCTACTTTCCCACTACTCCGTGGACGGTAGGGTGTGTGAAAAGCCTGGAATATACCCAAAGCAGACATGATGTATTGCATTATTTCACCTGTGACATTTGTACCTTTGTTAGACTCAATTACTTCCGGTACCCCATATCTGCGGATTACCTCATTCATGAGCTTCTGTACGGTTACCTGCTTATTTACTTTGGTAACAGGGTAGGTCTCCAACCTGAAAAGAAATCAACAACAAGCACATATTCATGCTTCCCAACAAGTGGGAGCTGAGTGTAGCCAATTTGCAATCCCTGAAATGGGTAGAGTGGTCTAGGCAAGCGTTATGTGGCAAATTTACTTCTGCCCTGTTGCTAACGGCAAAGATCATGCAAAATTGGACAAGTGATGATGCAGCAACTACAGGAAACCCAGGAGCCACCCGTCCTTGTTCAAGCGTCGACATCATTGCTGCTTTGAACGGGGTGCTGGATGAGGCAAGCATCGCCACCATGCTGAAGGAGGTGCTAGAAGGCCTGGAGTACCTGCATAAGAACGGCCAGATCTACAGGGATGTTAAGGCTGGAAACATCCCCCTGGGTGAAGACGGCTCAGTGCAGATCGCAGATTTTGGCGTCAGTGCATTTCTAGCCACAGGAGGCAACATTGTCAGGAATAAAGTCAGAAAGACCCTTGTGGGCACGTCATGCCGGACGGCGACGGAGCAGGCCAGAGGACACGACCTCAAGGCGGACTTCTGGACCCCCGGTAGGTGTGTCTTTCCGTGCATCAGCTGGGCCATCATGGGGCACAGGGACCGTGGTGGGCAAGTTCTGTTGACCGCCCTATTTCTGCTGCTCCCATATTTAGTCCATTTGTCTTTTTTCTTCATTGCTGGCTTGTAACTGTAAAGTCTTTAGCATATCAAAGTCCAAGTTTGTATCAAAGTCCAAGTTCATATCAAAGTAGTCAAAGTCCAAGGTTTATATCAAAGTCCAAAGTTATTGTCAAATTCTTCTTTTCTTCTTTTCTTCCACGGCTTCAGGTTTGTGATGGCGTTGCCTCTTGCTTCTCCGGTGCAGGAATTGGTGTGAGCTTTCCACTTTGTCAGGTAGCAGTAGGGCTTCCATGAGACTTTGCACCGCTGCACCATTCTTAATTGGCTGTCCTGCTGAGGTAACAAGCTGTCTGGCCTTCCATGTTAGGCCGTAGTCATGAGCTATGCCAAATGCATACCGGGAGTCAGTGTAAATGTTTGCCGTCTTACCTTCTACCACTCCACACGCCTCAGTGAGGGCCTGTAACTCCGCTTCCTGTCCTGGGACATGCGGAGGCATTCTGCTTTTAGGACATCTTGTTGCGTGATCACTGCATATCCAGCGTGGAGTCGTCAATTACCCTGGTACCATCTACAAAAACAACTCAGAATATGCATTATTAACAAGGGCTTTCAGTTAACATTTATTATGGCCACCTGTTCTGGCAACATGATGGCTTCCATTAGTAAACTTACAGCTTTTCTATTCTTGATGGAGGAAACACAAAAGGCTTAGTGATACATTGAGGTAACTATTTGGGTCAGGAGTCCATAAAAAAAAGTAAATCATCAACATATTACAAGAGGGTGGTGCCCTCGGGAATTGGCCAGGCGTCTAATATCAGCTTCATGCATCTGGTGAACTGGTTTTGGGCTATTCTGTGCCCCTTATGGCAGCACTGTCCAACAGTACTGCTTTCCTCTGAAAATAAATGCAAACAAATACTGACAGTCTGGCTGGCCCTTTTAAACTCTTTCTCTTTAACGGGGAACAAAAGGGGTATTGGCTGGGAAGACACATTTCTTAAGGGCTTTAAGTTAACATAAAGAAGAGACAGTGTCTGCAATTGCATCTTCCTGGACATGTGCCAGGGGGTACTGACGGATCAAGGGGGCTAAGAGCTTGGTCCTCTGCGTACGTAAAAGTGTGGACGGGTAGAGGTGTCGCTTGGTCTGCTGCCATCCGACATAAGGTCGGGTGACTTTCAGACCCGGGGTGTATACGAGCCTCACCGGACAGGTGAAGTTTGATACAACCTCCCAAGGGTCCCATCACGCAATTCTCAATATGCTTTCAGGACCTTCCAGCATAAGGAAGCGCGTGAGGTATCGTGACCCTTTAAACATTACCTCAAGCAGTTCAGTTTCCGCCAGCTGAATTGGCACTTCTGAACCCCTTGCACCGATTACCGCTAGACAATCAGGCTGGTATTCTATTTCAAATAGATCATAACCTTATTGTAAAAAGGAAAAAGAAAAAAACTAAAAATTTAAAAATAGCTGACCTGCAATACCTAGATCACCTATATCTTCTCTCCCCCCCTTTGAACTAGGGTACTTAATTGGGAGAGTAACCGAGTTCAAGGTAGTAGCAACAGTGAGAAGAATGACAAGAGCACATTGTAGCTGGATTTGACGGGCCAGAAATAAGTGCTTGGGTTGCACTTGCGTGTATACGCTCCGGATGTCATGGGGGGGGTGGGACCACTAGGGGTAGTTCAATACCAACTCCGAAGATTTGTTAACCATTGCCTGTACTGCTGCCACCGCACAAACACACGAGGGAGCTGCTTCAGAGGTGAGAGAGAAAAGAATAATTGAAAGACAGTCATAGAGTGGTTGCATAAGTAGGGAAACCGAGTGCATTCATGGTCGGCAGTATGAAACAAGGCCCAGAAAGGTGCGGGGTTTGGCAACGCATATAGGTACAGGTATGGCCGGGACAGCAGCCTTTTGTTCCTATGTCAGATGTCCAGTTCCTTGGCCTAAACAATGACCCAGGAGAACAGCCTTAGTTTTGCAGAACTGGAGTTTGTCTTTAGAGGTTTTACAGACATTTTCTGCAAGAAAAATTAACAGTGAAATTGTGGCCTGTTGGCAGGCTTCCAGATCATCAGCACACAGCACCTACATGCGGTAGGTGGCTGACTGACACCTCATCAGCACACAGTGCCTACATCACACAGCGCCGACAGCACACAGCACCTACATGCGGTAGGTGCCTGGCTGACCCTTCAGCGTCTTTTCTGGACTGGAAAAAGAGGGGTGTTTGTTGGAGCAGTTAGTTTACAAAACTCTTCTGAACCGGCACCTGAGGTCTCAACCCGTACTGATCCATCTGGTGAGAATTTGATGGATGCAGATAAGGCCTGTAAGATATCAGTGCCAATAACAGAAACATGAATATTCTACAAACATCTATCCACATTGAACATTTTACAGTCTGCATATGCAGAAGGGGGGGAGAAAAACTTGTATCCCCAGTCAATATCTGCATCACACATCTTACATTTATCATAGTCTGAACACGGGTCATTAACTCTCATCCATCCATGCGGTCAAGTCTGTCTCTCTCATTCAAATGTTAGTAAGAGTTCACACAGGACGTAACGCGTATGATGCAACTGTCCTCATCTTGCAAACAAATGCATTCAATCACTACCACCCCTCCCTGGAAACAGTCAAACTTTAACTGTCTGTAATACTAGAGATGTACAACAGATTCCACAACACTAATATTCCCCATAAAAGGAACACACATTTGGCAATTATGCACACGTCCAACCAATTACAGAACTGACATTTACACAAAGAACAGCAAAAACAGTAAGATTCACTGGATTCATTACGGGTTCTATTCTAGTCAAGCAAACTTAATTAATTTCCAGTGTTCTCCGCTCTAACTCTTTGGCCTTGAGAGCCAGATGAAGAGAAAAACAAAGGGAAGGGGGGAGGACCTGCTCCGGACTAGGTGCGAATTCTCATAGATCAAGCATTAACCCTCTATGTACTCCTTTATATTTATATATCTATATATATTATCACATATTGACCCTCTCCTTCGTTCTGTAAGCTTTCCTACTGCCGTCTGCGATCCTAGCACCTATAGTGACCTTTCTTCTCAGCAGTATCTGACTTATGAGGAATGGACAACACGTACAGCAATGACACAATGTTATGACATTAAAACATACAGGACAGACAGCACGGTGGTTAATTGTCACATAATTGTCTGCAGACTCTGCATGAACTTGCTTCATGTCATAGGGGGACACAGACTAGAGGATTCCCTTTCTCCTCCATTTTTCCCCCTTGCATAGTGGAAAAGATTTTTCCAGCAACAACTACATTCATGGGAAATTTTTAGCACAAACCTACTTGGGATGGGGGTGCTAAACACAGACTGCAGAACAGATAATCGGGAGGAGGCTGTTTGCAGGTGGGATGAGGGGACTTGAACGTTTCTATGCAAAATTCAGAAAAGGCACTCGTCATTGCAGTTTGCAGAATTGGTATGCCAGGTAAAAACATACATAAATGGGAGTTCAGAGGCCAGCTCATTTCTGCTGCGGAGCTAAGAGGACGTCTGAGCGGCAGCTGAAGGTATTGTTGCAACAGATGCTAAAATGGCCGCTGGGCTATGGCTGGCACTGAAATGGCCACCGAAGGCGTGGCCTGACTGGGCGATGGTGACGGGAGGGTCCAGGAATACTACATACTAGACACGTATCAAGATATACCGACTGGTATTGGCCCCGATAACAACACGGCCATCTAGGGGCAGGGCAAAAGGGAGAAAAACATTGTCCATGACACGGCCGGGGCGGTGCCCTCAGATGTTAAAGAAGGACTGCCTTTCTTTGTCTTCAACTTGAAACTGCAATTATCTTACTTCAACTTTACATTACTTATTGACTCTACATACTACCAACTGGGTATGCCTAGCCTTATGCTCAATGACACATTGGGAAGTATATCTCTAAGTGCCTGAGCCTTTTGCTCAGTGACTATACCAACAGTTTCACATACTCCTTCCCTCCTCTACATGACACCAAGTGGACAGGATCAAACAGACCACTGTCAGGTACCTTAATTTAAACATGTTCCGAAACTAAACTCTGAGCCGTCTCTCAACCAGGAGTCCGAAGCCGTATGCTCAATCACGTGATCGTACTTGTCACGTCCGATGCCGTCTGCTCAATCACTCCCTGAGAAGTATGCTCAATAAACTAAACCTCGAAGCCGTCTCTCAACCGGGATCTGCAGTCCCTGAGAAGTATGCTCGATAAACTAAACCCTCGAAGCCGTCTCTCAACCGGGATCTGCAGTCCCTGAGAAGTATGCTCGATAAACTAAACCCTCGAAGCCGTCTCTCAACCGGGATCTGCAGTCCCTGAGAAGTATGCTCGATAATCCAATTTATAACGTCCTAAAAGATTCTGTCCCCTGGTGTCATAGACCACCCAAGACCTGAGGTAAACTTCTTTACCGATGACAACTATGATGTCAAACATCAAACATCCGACTGACCTAGGAGTCTGTCAATCAACTGAGCCAAAACAGACCAACGGCAGACATCATATGATAAATATGACACTTACCGGGCTGTGTGTGAGGTTGATCAGTCCTCTGGTTTGGCACAGTGGATATATGTCCTCCCAGTCCGATGTCGTCGTCCGATGAGTGACACAAGAGTCAAGGGTAAATCCTGCCGACTACGCCAACTGTTAAGGACCGTTACACATGACCGGTCACATTAACCTTTCAAGCCTTGGGTTCCAAATTAGTTCATACCTGGATGCATCAGAGAGGCCAAAAACTATCTGATTCATAGTAATTAGCTCTCACAGATATGTAGAGATGGGCCGCGGCAAGTATATACAGCCCACTCTGCTTAAGGCACGTACACACACTGAATCTTTATTGACTGAGTATATTTCTTAATGCAGGAAAGCAATACGTCATTAGTCACGAGGTTAATCTTATTGGGTTAGAAAAAACATCAAGAATTGTTGAACAATCAGCGCAGTGAGAATAAATATGTGAAATGTCCTTCAAATGATTATTCTCTCTTGTGAGTTTGGATGATCGCAGCGTCTTATCAGCACGAAATGTTCTTTTCCCAAAGCTCAGGACATGGGGGAGGTTTTTCTGATAGTGGCTGTACCAGGCAAATGTTCTCGGATGAATAGAAAGGAAAAAAACAAATCATTAGACAATGCACCGAATACCCTGCTGTAAAGTTATTTTTGCAAATTTATTGTTTCACTACACACAAGCTTATTTACATCTTATAATGCTCCATTTTGTATCTAGCGGCCATTTTGAGACAGATTCTTCCATTTTATGGACCTGTACCTTCTCAATAGTACATAGGGTTTGGTGGACCGGCAGTACATAGGGGTTGGTGTGTAGATAGTACATAGGGTTTGGTGGACCGGCAGTACATAGGGGTCGGTGTGTAGATAGTACATAGGGTTTGGTGGACCGGCAGTACATAGGGGTTGGTGTGAAGATAGTACATAGGGTTTGGTGGACCGGCAGTACATAGGGGTTGGTGTGAAGATAGTACATAGGGTTTGGTGGACCGGCAGTACATAGGGGTCGGTGTGTAGATAGTACATAGGGTTTGGTGGACCGGCAGTACATAGGGGTTGGTGTGAAGATAGTACATAGGGTTTGGTGGACCGGCAGTACATAGGGGTCGGTGTGTAGATAGTACATAGGGTTTGGTGGACCGGCAGTACATAGGGGTTGGTGTATAGTGGTTTTGTAGGATGATTGTCTCTTTTCCACAACTATAGTTGTGGTGAGTCGCACAAAGCTGTAACTTTCTCACGGTGGAAAGAACTGCGTGACATACAGATGGGTTTGTAATAATTTCCGCGCCCCCATAAGTCACATATATCACATATACTCTGTCAGTGCAGAGGAAGCAGAACTAGAGAGAAGCACAGAGCCTGGACTGATGATTGTGGCGGCCGCACTCCATGTCCTGCTGACACTGAGCAACGTGAACTGTAAGAGGCTTCACATCTGGGGACGCAGGTGTCAGAGGGGCCACACAGTACCTTCGTCC
Organism: Eleutherodactylus coqui; assembly: GCF_035609145.1. NCBI lineage: Eukaryota > Metazoa > Chordata > Amphibia > Anura > Eleutherodactylidae > Eleutherodactylus > Eleutherodactylus coqui. The sequence continues at coordinate 123,450,142 of NC_089843.1, read as the reverse complement.
TGTGCAAGGTAATGTGTTGGAGCAGGGCTGCTCTACAGGGGATGCCAGACAGCGAATGCAACCAGTACAGATAATGTAGTAGATGTTACCTGCAGTCCTATGTAACACAGCAGATACCACAGAGATAACTCTCTGAGTACAGATAATGTAGTACAGATGTAGTTTTTTCTTCAGCTTGACTCTTAAGGCCCCTTTGGTTGCATAAATGCCGACAGTCGTCCCAGCGACTATCGCTCCTATGCTTTTACACAGGAGCGCTAGTTGCTCTGTAAATGAAGGCGGAGGCAGAGGGCTGACAGTCCAGCTAAAAACAGTGCCCCGTCGGCAGCTGCTTGTACGTTGGGTGACTATCACCCAAATACACTATTTCCAGTGATGATTTCTGCGCTAATTGCGCTGTGTAAAAGTACCTTTAATAGCATGTGCTATCATGCTGCGTTGGGCTATCTGGGTGGTTTATTTACACATTGACTTAAGGCCCATTCAGACACAACGATTATCGCTCAAAATTAGCTCAAAAGCCATCTTTTGAGCGATAACTGTTGCATCTGAACGCACGGCCATTGTGCACTTTTCGTGCACTATGTGTTCATCACTGATTTTCAGCAAGCTAAAAGTTAGCAATGACTCTTATCAGCGCTGCGGCTGAGTTCTCAGCGGGATACCAGCTGATAGCATTCTTTCAGCTGGTATCCCTCTAGGACTTCTCAGTGGGACACCAGCTGAAAGCTCTAAGAACAAAGCAGCTGTTTGCATATACAAAGCAGCTGCTGTTCTTGAAGCTGTCAGGGGTATCCCGCTCCACCTGCCTTTAACTTTTAAGTAGCCAATTAGCTACTTAAGAGTTTATGCAAAAATTGTCACTCAAACTGCCGTTTAAGCGATTTTTGAGCGATCATCTTTCAGTGTAAATGGGGCTTTACTTTACAATGTTGTGTTATGATAAGAAAACAAAAGCTTCTTTATAGATTAAGGTAAGATAACTTTCTGCTCCCTGATATCACAATCAAGGCAATGTCCCATTTAGACGGGACGACAGTCGGCTAAACGTCTCCAGAAGCGCTGACGTCACCACTGGGTTGTTAGCGTTTTTGCAGAGCACTTAGACATACAGATCACCGCTAGCTTCTCGCTCAGAGCTTCACATTCTATGTTTACACTCAGCGAGAAGCCAGCGATCCAGCAATGATTTTTACACTGGTTAAAAGGGAGCGACCGCTGAACTGCAAATGAATAGTGATGATAGTGTGTGCATCTAGACGCGACAATTATCACGCAAATGCATTCGTTTAAATGAATTTTGCAGGATAATCTCCCTGTATAAATGGCTATTAAAACTTGCTGCATGTGTAGATATTATCTGCAGTCCTATGTAACACCGCAGATAATGTAGTAGATGTTATCTGCAGTCCTATGGAACACCGCAGATAATGTAGTAGATGTTATCTGCAGTCCTATGGAACACCGCAGATAATTTAGTAGATGTTATCTGCAGTCCTATGTAACACCACAGTGATAATTGTCTAACGCCTCTGTCACATGGATGTGTTTGCATACACATAGAATAGAACCCATTGATTTCAATAGGTTTGTACACACTTCCGTATTTTGTGTGCAAAAAGAGTGCAGCATGATCTGCTTTTGTGCGCATTTACACCCCAAAGGTCCGCTCAGAAGAGAACTGTCACATATCTTTTAACTGGATAAGGGTCCTTTTACACAGGACGATCTGCCTGGCACAGATGCCCAACAGGTCGTCCCAGCAATAATAATCGTTCCTGTGCCTCTATACAGGAACAATCATTGCTAGTGAAAGGACACGGAGCGGACGGTGATCGTAAAAAGCCAGTCTTTCCGTCATTCAGTTTTCTGCATGCAGAAACTGAACGATGAACAAGAAGCGAATGAATTCTCATTTGTTGTTTAGTCACTGCATGCATTTAAACTGAACAATATAATCATTCAGATGACAGCAAGATGTAGGAATCTAAGCGATTTATCGTCTCTTGTTAAAGGGCTCTAACACCATACCAAACTTTTTTCACAAATGCAAATACACGTCTCTTCTTGTCTGTGGTGGAATCTGTTTAAGTACAGCGGAGCTGGGGTAGACGTCATGGGTACTGTTGTATCTTGTCTCCACCGGTACTGGGGGTGGAGACATGAGTTGGCCAGTTACACTAGTAGGGAAGGGTCAGTGTGACAGCTGTACACGTCCCTCTGGCATGTAAGCTCACCGCCGAGAATTTCATCTGCGCTGCTAGGAGACAAGGTACAACAGTACCCTGTTTGAGACATCCCGGCTGCGACCTCCCATGTTCGCTGTTGACAACCGTGTTACTCTCCCCCCGCCCGTCTGCCATGTCCACTCAGCACCTCCCTGTGACTGCCATTGTTTGCTCTTCCATTTGTAGCTTGTCTGCTTCAGCTCAGTGGTGCGCTCTGCCATCTCCCCTCCCGCTTCCAGCGCTGTAATTGTTGATTTCCCACCCCCAGGTGGTTCCATCCCCAACGCTGTAACCTCACGCCCCCTCCTGGAAGCTGTTGCCTACAGTTCCGGCGCAGCGCAGACTGCTCCCGTCAGCGCTCTAAACTCTGCAGCTCTTTGACACATCCATGGCCTCAGCTGTCAGTGGCCCTGCCACTCTGCCTTCAGCCCTCTGTGCTCTGCCGCACTCACTCAGTCGCTGTCGGTCTCCTCGCTGGCCTTGCATTATGTCAGGCATATGTGACGGCAGCAAGGAGACTCACAGTGCAGGAGCCAGAAAGGGGACATGGCCGAGCGGCGGAGGGGTGATTTTACAGGAGCCGGCAGGTGAGTTGAGGCCCACCCATTCTCCTGCACAGCCAATCCAGTTGGGGGCATTGCTTGTTGGTGTGCATCTTGTCTCCACCCATTCTTCTGGTGGAGACAAGATAAAACAATACTGACATCATGCTGCCACACTACACTCAAGGTCACATTCATTTCAGTAATTTTTCCAAGAGAACCTCAATCACGAACAATAGCCATCGCCTCCCCTGACACTGCCAGACTGATACCAATGTGATTATCTGAACAGAAAGTGTATATTATATACAATCACCATCTGCAATTCACCAGATACCAGTTTACTATTTATTATGTGAATATTCCCTGGAAACTCAAAACCCCCCACCAAAATGTAAAGCATTATCTTGTTTACATCCAGAGGTTAGAAACCTGTTCTGATGCAACATTTCGCACAGCTGGTGCTTTGCTACAGTTTTATCAAGTCTTGGAAATCCTCCATGAGCTAAACAGGCTGGGTCCTAGACTGATACATTTTACCTGCACTGATACATTATAAGGAGTTAGTGTTGCTGGTGGTTTAGTTTACAGAAGATTACAATTTAACAAACCCCCAGCTGAGAGAAGTATTAGGGAACCCAGGCAGCAAGTACTTGATTACCCTACGGCAGTGTTCCCCCAACTCCAGTCCTCAGGGACCGCCAACAGGTCATGTTTTCTGGATTTCCTCAGTGTTGCACAGGTGATGTAATTATTGTCAGTGCCTCAGACATTGCCGCAGGTGTTCTTACTATAGGATATCCTCAAAACATGACCTGTTGGCGGTCCCTGAGGACTGGAGTTGGGGACCCCTGCCCTACGGCACCACCATAGGAGAAAGAACAATTGAATGGTAACAGGTTGTAAAAAAACAAGGGTCAGGTGTATTTGTACCAATCTGGAAAGCCCCTTTAAAAACTCCTAACATTTCTATTCTGTCAGCGGTGTTACAGATTTCCTTAATTTCTGTGCTGTCAGTGATGTCACTGATTCCTGACCTCTCTACTACGTTAATGATGTTCACAGCTTCTCTGATCTGTTAATGATATCACAAGTTCATGTGACATGCAGGATGAGGCCTGCACTCTCTGAGCGGTTTCTTAGAGGTGACTGAAGAACCAAGTCACAGTGGCGATGAGTGCAGTGTTTTCTATACAATCTTGCGCACAGATGAAGGTAGATAACAGAATATGGATGACTAATTGAATTAGGTGAACGTGACGCCAGTGCCTGACCTAAAAGATCTTGGTAGTGAAAAAAGACTAAAACACGTATTTGATTTGCGTCAACTGGTTTCCAGCTTCTTTGCACAATGAGTGATGTCACTGGTTCTTGGCTTCTCTGAGTGTCAGTGATATCACTGGATCCTGTACCCTTCCCCTATGTCAGTGATGTCACTGGTTACCAGCTTCTCTGATCTGTTAGTGATGTCACAAGTTTACACTATCTCTTTGCTGTCACTGGTTCCTAGTTTGTTTGTGCTGTCAGTGATGTCACTGATTTCCAGCTTCTTTGCACAATGAGTGATGTCATTGGTTCTTCCTACAATATGAGGTTCCTCTAATGGAGAAATGTATTTATTGTCACTTAGGCCAGGTTCACATGGGCGTAATTGTGCCACACATTACGCAGTGAATAGAACCCATTGGTTTCATCCATATTTTTACATGCGATGTGTGGTCACATGAAAATATACGCAGCATGTTCTATCATGTGCGCAAGAGCGCATTGATGGGCTTGCGCAAATGCACACGACAAACAGAAAAACTGCATATTCGCTGCATGTATACGTACAAAATCAATGCGATTTTGTGCATATTTATTTGTGTGTGCAAACATGCGGTGTATTTGCGCACACAAAGACACGCTGGAGCCGGCGAAATACACAGATATATGTGCATTTCGGCCACGCAAACACGCGGCCTATTTGCACTGCAAAATTCGCTCGCACCCCTGTGAACCCAGCCTAGTGCAGAAATGTGTTTATTGTCACCTAATGAGACTTTTGTGAGATCCGAGCCTTGTGTTCACGTGCAGCACATCCTGTATGTACCGTGTGGTGGGACTCATTACCACAACTTTTCTTACAGCGGAATCTCACACATCAAGTCTGTCTGTGGAGGAAGGAGCAGCCGTCACTCTGAGATGCGTGTTTCCGGGGGGCAATGGTTCAGACATGCAGTGGTTAACACCGAGGGGCTACATCAGTTATTTTAATGGGGAGAAAGGTGAGTACAGAAGTCCCTGACGACACAGATATTCATATATACAAGCTGGAGTGGAATCTAGAACGCAACGGAAGAGATTCACTAAGCAAAACGAGAGAGAATTACGGTGCAATTTATTGTAAAAGGCGTACATGTCTTGCACCACATTTAGTTTTTAGACTTTTTTAAGGGTGGCTTTACGTGGGACAAGTATCATCCAAATAGTCGTGTGAAATGGTCACTAAAGTGCGTTGTTGGCGCACGAACGACTGTGTCATTTTACAGGCAGTGATTGTTCTTCACGTTTATACAGGGTGAAACAATAGCCTGTGTCATGGCTGGCACACATATATGAAATCAATGAGAGCTGTGCCTGCAATGAGCAGAACCGTCCACTACACAGTGGTCAGTGCTAGCTGCCCCTGCTCTGTACCCCTGTTTGTTGTAGCGGGCGCCAGATCAATAGAAAACCCCTTTAATTCTGCCGATGTGTACTGATGATGAATTCTGTCTCTCATGTTTTTCATTGATATCTAATAAATTTGAATCTTTAAAGAAATAATGCTTTTTCTGATACAATAGTGAGAGTGACAGACTGCAAATAGTCTTGGGGCCCTTTTACACAAGATCATCTGTCGGCGCAGAAGCGTCAACAATAATCATTCCTACACAGGCACGATCATCACTCAGTGAATGGAGGCAGATTGGACTACAGGCTTATTCACATGAGTGTATATCGGCTGTTTTCACCATCTCATGCATTGGATCAGAGGCGTAACTTGAAGCTCCTGGGCCCCGATGCAAAACTTGTAACAGGGCCCCCAACTATAATGCTTTACTCATAGTACTGGGTTTCCTATTATGGGCCCCCTAAGGCTCCTGGGCCCGGGTGCAACCGCATCCCCTGCATCCTCTATAGTAACACCCCTGCATTGGATTCCAATACATCAGTTCAGATGGCCAATTTTCCAGTGCGTAAAAATGTCTGGCCTAAAAGACCGCGCATACGGTGCGCATTTTGGCCGTTTTTACACCGGCCAGAAAAGATAGTTCTACACCTATCTATTCATCCAGAATACGTTGGCCAGTCCCATAGACTCCCATGGGAGCCTATGAGAGCTGCCGGAAAAGGGAGGTGGGAGGGAATTTAGCGGCGTCTCTGCTAAACTCCCTCTCCGCTCCTTGCCGGCTGTTGGCAAAGAGAGGGAGCGGAACAGTGCGGGAGTTTAGCACACTAGCTCCCGCCCCATTCCATCCTACCTCCTTTTCCCGACAGCCGGCAAAGGCCGGAGGGGGGGAGTGAGTTTAGCTGAGTTAAACTCTCTCTCCCCGCCTGACGGTATCCCGGGCTCGACGTATACTTGCCGCACCTGAGCACATAAATGGGAGATTCAGCTGTAACTTGCTCACGGCTGCCTCTCATTCATGTGATTTTCGGCCGCGCTGTGGCCATGACACAGCCAACTGAAAATTGCAGCACCCATGTGAAGGAGCCCTAAAGATCGTTTTGGCCCACCTGCCTCTATTCGCAGTAATCAGGCAATCATTCTTAGTCATCAACTGCCTGTTTACACAGAACGATCAGTCATTCAGTTTTCTGCATGCTCATTCATCGTTCAGTTGAGGCGAGCATTTACACTGAATGATTTATCAGCCTGTGTAATAGAGCCACTTCACGCCAGCGTATGCGCAAAAATGTGCGCAAGTGTAACGCATTTGCACTGTGAATGATGCACTTTTGCGTGTGTTTTGGTGCATTTTACTGTATCTTTTGCGCTTGCAGGACTACTTCACATGGACACACCTCTGCTGTGAATTTAAAGTCTATTTAGCCTAGTGAGTTCCAGATGTGTCCGTTTTCCCGCAGAATTGATTGCACATTTGCTCACACCCAAAGACTCATAAGGGGACCTTTGCTATGCAAATGCACACAAAAATAGAGCATAGGTGAGAACGCACCCATTGAAATCAATGGGTCCTATTCTTTGTGTATTGGACTCGCATGTACGTATGCAAATAAAATGTGTGAAGGGGCCCTTAGGGCCGCCTCACTTGAGCGTATTTGCACACATAAATTTTATGCACGCAATACCCAGAAAATAGAACCTACTGATTTCAATGGTTTCGCTCTCATTTCCCAATTATGCATGTGCACAAAAAAAATTGGACCTGGGGGGCGAAAAAAAAGATCATATCTGGAACTCATTAGCCTAATTAGCCACTTACATCGGGGAGTTTGTGTACCACAAGCAAATGAACATGCCCTGCTTGCGCAAAAATGATAGTAAAATACCCTGATACATGTTCACAAATGTCTCGTACATAGTGCAAATACGTTGTGCTGAGCCGTACGCAAAAATGTATACACCTGTGTGAAAGGGGCATTACTCATCATGGCTTTCTGAGTTCATGAATAGAATACCACAACCACATTTAGGCCTCATTCACACGAATCCAATGGTTCACATGAGGCCTAAGAACGACAGGGAAGACCACGCACTTCCCATTCTCACACTATGACTTTTCTAGGCTTATAAAGGCATTTCTCTCATTATATTGATATGCTTATTAGGTTCCTTGTCATTACAGTTCTAAAAGACAGAAGACACCAGCTAGTAGAATCGTCAACAAATAAGCTGATTATCCGTCTGTCCAATATAACAAGGGCAGATGAAGGGATATACTCCTGCCTGTATTACAGCTCCCCAGTGCAGAACAAGACAGTCCACGTCTCGGTATTGGGTAAGTTTTGGTTTCAGAATGAGAAAAGACAACATGAATTTCCCCCTTTGCAGCGACTGAAGTCACGGGCAGTCAGGTTACTTGTGACACCGTGTTTCAAAATATGAAACTTCTTCAAACTTTCTTAACAAAAAAAAAAAAGTTCTGCAAATGAAGCCACAAAGCGACATCTGTACAGTGGCTACCGATACTGAAAGTGAAGCTCCTGACACTAGAAAGTCGAAGCTGTCGCTAGTGGAAAGTACCTGAGATCAGTGCTGGGGGAAAATCTTATGTGTCAGAACAAACAGCATTACATCAGCTCTGGGTCACTGTAGGGGTGTACAGAGAGGGCGGTAGTAAAGGCTCCCCTCCTGGTGTATCACACAGCTATATCTAGAGACGTGTGGGACCCTGTAGGTTAAGAGATGACACATACGTGGCGGGGAAAAGTAACAGTCTTTACTCGGCAGCACAATAAAAGGTACAGTCGTTCTAATTTGGCACACAGTTTCAAAACTTTGCAACACAGTTTCGGGGCTTGGCGACGCGGTCTTGATCTTTAACTGCTTGTGGGATCAAGTTCTAGTCTCTTTAAATAGCAAGCAGACCCAGCCTGGCTCCAGGAACAGTTTTGACGGTTTACAATGGTTTGCACTCGCAGTCTCTATAGTGTAAAGGCTTCCACTCCCTACAACAATACAGCAGGTTGGCGGCCGATACTCTGAGCTTTACAGTCCGTAGCGACAGGGCTTTGTTGCAGGTGGTAGTATGGCGACGCAGATTTAGGATATGATGCAGAAGAAGGAGTTACAAAATTAGGCAATATTTATTTCCGAAGTAAGAAATGCAAGTAGAAAATAGTATGATGTTGTTGTTAGCGGTTTAGTCGTTCATGACCTTCAGCAACCCTAAAGGTGAGCTCCCTCCATGTTTTTCAGTTTTGCACTGCTTCTTTTAGTTGTGTGATATCCATGCCAGTATCAGCTATGACAGTATCGGCCATCATGTCCTTTGGCGGTCAGGTCTTCTTTTGCCACTGATCTGTCCAAGCATTACAGATGTCTCTAGCGACTCTCCTCACATTACATGGCCAAAATACGTGAGCCTGAGTCCGTCATCTTCTCCTCCAGTGATATATTGGGTCTTATATGATTCAGCACTTCTCTGTTTGTTACTCTTGCTGTGCAGCGTATACGCCGCAGCTTTCGCCAGCACTCCTGTTACTATACTATAGAAAATAGTGTATTAACAGTAAATGATTAACCTATGGCACAGCTTCACCTGCCGCTAGCTACAGCTAACTGAATCCTAGAATCAATAATAATTTATGAGCATTATGTAATAAGAGTAACACTTTGTGGACATTGTTAATTACACTCGATAAATATAATTAATGAGGCTGTATGGCAGAATACAAGCACAACTTTACTACCGTGATAACCACCCCAACACAATTCTTTAGGAAAGCTGGTCTTAGTATCCAAGGGCGTATCTCCCTTTAAGTAACACCGTCCATATCCTGGATTCAAGACCTGGAATTGCCACAATGTTAATGTTCGCAATATTTGCCCTTACTATAGCAGGCCTACTAGCGTATTGTCCCTTGCAGTTTGCACACCTAGCAGTTTTACTGAGGCCGGCCTCACTTACAACTCCTCATTATAGCTTTTGGTCTTAATCCATTGCTCTACAGCACAATTCTGTGCTCTCTTTAGCCACTACATGGTTTCTCCCCCTGGATTCCAGTATTCACTTAGCCAGTACAGCAGTAGCTCCTTGATCAGTCCCTATCGCAGATCTGGTGCTCTCTGCAGACTGTGGATCTGCAGCACTACTTTCCGGTCTTGCTACTTTGCACCCTTACAATCTCTGCTGTGTCTCTCCTGGCAGCACATAGCAGCACCTCCACTCCCTAAACGGTCCCTGTCAACTTTTACATCAGGGCTATCATGACACTAGAAGTTTCCCAGTGAGTATGCTCAGTCCTTACTTACTTCTCTTCATCATTCTAGGACCTTCCAACATGTGACCTCCCAACAGCCAATCCCAGCACAGTACATAGGTGGAAAAATCTCGTTGCAATTTTTCAAACTGGCCAGCGCAGGTCACAAGAACCTCAGGTTTCCCATCTTCAAAACAACTTAACTCTTTAGGGAGTTACAGCAGCTCAGTGCTCTCAAATGCACCACATCTCGCAACAGACTGCAGAACTCTCTTGCAGCTTCGACTACAAGCCACACCAATCTCTCAGCGGGCTCCAGGATGAGCTATAATTGCTTCACTATTCGCTAGTTATTTCAGCTCACCTAAAAATAGTCACTGGTTGATTATCGTCTGTTATAAATAGGAAATCGTGTATCCACAACTAATGAACAACTTTGCATAGAGGTGTGAACTTCAGCAACCGCAAACACAAACAGCAACCACTTTGTCTAAAAGCCCGGCAACAACAAACACCCGCTCCAGGTTCCGCAGCAAAAATCCGCCTGTGGGCATGAGGTCTTAACCTAGGAGGAGGTATCTTAGTGGGTTCGGCTCAGATGAACCACCCAACAATCGGGTTCGCTCTGAACCAAACTTTTAGCAAAGTTCGACCTGAAACGGGGTTCAACTGTTTTAGCTTTCTCAAGACTGACCGAGAGTAGCTTCTTCATATGCCGTTGTCAAGTAACATTGTAATATTTGATATTGTTCATAGTAACACTCTCTCTGCTGTCAGTATTAATGAGTTATGATTATATTCCAGCTGCGCCATCTCCACCTTCCATAGAAGTTGTCAGAATTTCTGGGAAAAGCCGGAAGGAGAAATATCATCTTATCTGCTCCACATCAGGCGGCCGCCCCTGCCCCAGACTGACCTGGCTGATCAATGACCACACAGAAGTAGTCGGTGAGACCCCTGGAATGCACACAACACCCCCAAAACCTGCCACAGGACCCTCAGGGTCAGCCACAGTAGTACCATAACAATGATGGCCATAGCACCAGTAATCTGAGCCACATTGCCCCTAGTTTGAGCCACAATGCCCCCAGTCAAGCCGCTGCAGACAGTTATGAAGAGCCCTTGTTACATTATGGTTACAATCATCCTGTTTATCGTACACCTACAAGATGAAGTAATAATGCAAAGTGAGCCATTATGAGTGGGAAGACTAATGTAATTATTCCTCTTTTCTTGTATTATGTACTATGAAGTGGATTTTCTTGGTTTAGTAGACTTTGGGGATTGAGGGAAGTTCTGGCAGCTTTTCCTCCTTTCTTCAGTTTAAACATCACAAGCGGTGCCACTGCCGTGCATACGCGTGAGCGCTGATCGCGGCTGTTGTCGGCAGGTGTCAGCTGTGAGAAACAATGGGCCCATGCATTGTACGGAGCTGGATCGGCTCCTGGTACACCTCCATATAAAACCCCGAACCTCAATGACATCATGTCTACACTGATTTGCACCAAAAAAAGACACAACTAACACTGGAATTCTGCCACAACACCAGTAATTAATGTGCCCCAGCGTCTCCAGGTCTCTCATTGGTTTCTCCTGTGTTTTTGAAGGTCATCACAAACGCAAGCTAGAGAGTGACGGGCGGTGCACAGCCATCAGCAGCCTAAAAGTCAGCGCGGTGTCACATACATCAAGAGCCACATGTGTCGTGAGGCACAAGACTCTGAAGCCAGGAAACCTCACAGCCTCATACAGCTTCCATACATTACGTAAGTGATGGACAGGCACGGAATGTACAGAATACTGGGGGATGGGCAATGACAGCATATAGTGCCTACAGCACAAATATCTGTGCCAACCACAATCCATTGATTTGGAAAATATACAGCGTGGCAGATTTACTATTGAAAATCCAACAGTTTTGTGGTGCACAATGTGCCAGAAAACTGTTGAACACTCTTTACGTTACATTTACTCTGTACTTCAGACACTTTTTACAACTTCTCTGACAACTAACTTAAATTGTCTGCCAAAATTTGCACTAAATTTTTGCTAATTTCTGGCTTAAACTAAGCCAATAGTTTTTAAAGACCTCCCACTTACCTCTGACTTTGTCATTGGTGCCAATATGCACCATGACCGCTGTGTCCTCACCAGCCCCTCCCAGTAATATGTGAATCTGATCCAGGACTCTATATGTGGAACTCGAGTGCCAGGAAGAAAGCACACTGGGGCAGATTTGCAATTAAAAATTTGCCACTCTTACAAGGTTTGCACCACATTTATAATGTGTTTTTGGACACTTTTTACAACTTGTCCAACAAACACAACTCCAAACACCAGCTCACTGCATGCACAGACAGGGTCAGGTACACCGGGAAGAGCAATAGTAACAAAGTCTCGAGCACGTCCGTGGATTCCAACCTAAAAACAGTGTTTTATTTAAATTTCATGGATAAAATTATTTTCCTAAATTGCGCTTCTATGTTTCGGACAGGGTTTTTATTCAGAGCATATTCTTTTACAGAATGATATTCGCTATGAGACAGAGCAGGGAATAAAAAAAAGAAACAAGTCCGGCTGCGCATGACTGTGAGTGTGAGATACGTTGTCATGCACAATGCACTCATGGCGTACGCAGCAATGGCCAGCTCAACAGGCTGGTAAAACGCTGCGTGATCCAGGCAGCGTTTTACGCATGCAGCCGTGGTAATGGGGTCTTATAAATATCGTTGGGTTCCTCTTCTAATTTTAGGATCCTTCCTGCAGTTTTTAGTGAGTTCTGTTTTTTCTTCCCGTTATTTTCTTGTCTTCTACCGATCTGATCCTAGTTTGCATTTTTTACAATTTATTATTGCAGCAGCAGTCACAGCGTCACAGATCACTGAAGACACTCATCACCATCCTTCAGGTAAGGAGCTATCTAGTTGTAAACTAGTGATGACCTATTCTTTGGATAGGTCATCAATAAAGGCATGACAGAAGTCCATCTGCAAGCTCTTTTCTGGGCCGCTGTGCTCCTATACTAAACCGATTTCTGCAGGATGTAGGCAGCTCCGTTCTTACTGTAGTGGGCAGGCTTGGTATTGCGGCCAAGTTCCTATTGAAATGAATGCTTGTAACACCAAACCTGGGCTCTACAGTTGACACGGGACCAGATATAGGGGGCTGGTCGACAGGAGTCCTGGGCAGGGTTTGTGTGTTGACGTCATTAAGGGTGCAGGATGTGTTGGTAAGTCATGTGTCCCTCAGATCTACGTCAGGGGGTGGGCCTATGAGTGGCGGCGCTACCAATCAGGATTAGATTACATCTCGCATGCAGTTATTTATCTCTAGGTGTCCATCCTCTGGCTTAGAGGAGGTATTAAGTTGTTGTATAATCAATTACTAATGAGTGATTACACCTACTTAGTGTTATCTGCACGTCTTTAGCATTGACGTAAGAGGGCATGGCTTAAATAAGCAGCGCCTTCCCCTCCATTGGAACTCCTACTCTTCACAGGCGCTGATTGACTCGTTGGGGTGGGCTTGTCGCTTGTGGGGAGACACAGCTAATTGATGTTCCGCAGGAGTTGTTTATGTGGATAGAAGCTTCTAGGTTTCCAAGGCGACGGGCCCCCATTGGACGTTCCTCCAGAGGCGGCTGGCTTGCTAATGCCATGGAATACCCACTTTTGGGGCTGGACTAAGCATAGTCTGGGCTATTTAAAGGCGTTGTCTCACGCCGAAACGGTTTTTTTTTTTATTCAATAGGCCCCCCGTTCGGCGCGAGACAAACCCGATGCATGTGTTAAAAAAAACACTGGGTAGTACTTACCCGAATCCCCGCGCTGCGGCGACTTCTTCCTTCTTCTTACTTACCTTAGTAAGATGGCCGCCGGGATCTTCACTGTGAGGTCCATTGCCGATTCCAGCCTCCTGATTGGCTGGAATCGGCACACATGACGGGGCGGGGCTACAAGGAGCAGCTCTCCGGCACGAGCGGCCCCATTCAGAAGGCAGAAGACCGCACAGCGCAAGCGTGTCTAAAATCGCCAGAAGAGGCGATTTTAGACGGATCCATGGAGACGAGGACGCCAGCAACGGAGCAGGTAAGTGTATAACTTCTGTATGGCTCATAATTAATGCACGATGTACATTACAAAGTGCATTAATATGGCCATACAGAAGTGCTGAACCCCACATGCTTTCATGAGACAACCCCTTTAAAACTGGAGTGACTCCAGTTCTGGTATACAGTCGCCACTCCACAATCTGGGCTGGCGGTCTTGCTACTCACTCTTTCTATCACCTATCGTGCATCATAGTAGGGGATTGTACCCTTTTTCTTGGGAGTTTAGATTAGAATTCTGGGTTCCTCTGCTTAGACTATGGTAGGGATCCAGTAATAGTGGTTGCTTTACTATTGTCGATTAGGGCATAGAGCATTAGAGCATTTGCTTTTTTCTCAGCCTAGATGTAGCTGTTGCTTCTTATTGAGGGTCATTATACCTTCTGTTATCATGGCTTATCTTGGCATGGTCCAAGGGCATTACTTTGTAGGGGTGATATGTATCTCAGGGCACCCTCCTCTTATGACATTAGACCTTATGGTTCCTGATGAGTTGTAGGTCCAACTGAAACACGTCGAACCACCTTGATCCTCCTCATTTGTTTGCATGGTCGGATCCCTTCTAGGAGTCTTTGACCATGCTTTTGAATTCTGATACACCGTTTAGAGTTCTATCAGTCTTCTTTTGCTCTGACAGGTGAAATATGTTGTTCGGCTACTCCAGCTGGGTCAATCCACCAAACGGGCAACTCCAACATCAGTCATAGCTCCATGTTTTTCCTGGGCTCTAGAATCACTGCCTAAAGGGTTCATCTCTGTTAAATCAGACACCGTGCTGCTCCATACTAGAGGTTACATTTTAGTGTGGGAGTGACTGATTAGGCAACCAGGACCGTATCCTTAAGGGTCTCTGGTTGTTTTTGCTATTATTACCCTCATATTATAGGAGGGTTACGACCAACACTCCCATCTTTCTGCATATCTTTTCTTTTTTCTGGAAAGACTGCATTGTACGGTAGTCCGCCTTGATCCACAATTGTGGTATCTTGTTTGCTTTGTTCGTCTTGTTAGTCCTTAGCCCACAGTTTTTAGATAAACATGAATAAAGGTTGAGTTTTAGGGCAATTTTTCAGTGAATGGGCACTACAGTTAAGGCGGCTTCACACACGAATATGCGCAATTGCGCACGCTTCGGTGCATTGTAGTTGCACTATGAACAAGGTAGGTTTGTGAGCTTATCAACACATATTAATGTACTTTTTGCGCACACAGGGCATGTTTATTTGCATACAGCAGATGAACACATCCTGATTTAAATGCCTATTGAGGTCCAGATGTGTTAATTTTCTCACTGAATTCACTGTGTATTACGTGTGCATTTGTGCACCCCCCATATTCTTCAATAGGGACGTTTGGTACACAAATGTGCACAAAATACAGCATGTTCTACTTTTTTAGACGCACAAGTAAATGAGATTTGTATGAACCCATTGAAATCAATAGGTTCTTTTCTCTGTGTGCACATATACGCCCATGTGAAGGAGCTCTTAGAACAGAGCGGCCTGCAGAAGCCAGCCCGGCAAACAACTGATCTGCAGGGGTCCCGCCTGACAGACCCCAGCCAATCTACTATTGTTGACCCATCTTATGGATAGGCCATCACTAGCTTACAACTGGCCAATCCCTTTAACGCTCACTTACAACATTTCAATGCTTTAAAGTTGCACAAAGAGATCTGCAACTTTGTAGACCCTTTTCTTTCAATATCTTGCTCTGTATTGGAGTACGTGCCCACTCATACGAGTGTATTTTGTCTGTGCACTGGGGTGGCCTCACTCAAGTGCTTCTACACCGCAAAATGTGTGTGCGACGAATACGCAGTGAATAGAACCCATTGAATTAAATAGGTTCCTTCACATGTGTTTTTCATGCGCACGTTTCGAGTTTGGTGAAAAAAAAACGGTATGCTCTATTTTGGTGTGCAATTGCGTACAGAAGGCCCCCGACTGCGCCTACCGAGTTAGCTGACCTGCTTACTAAGTAGGCTGCCCCGCCTACTCGAACATGGCGCTGCCGAGACCAGCAGTCCCCAAAGCGCAAAAAAGTTCAGTAAAATGCGCCAATATGTGCCCAATAGCCCCCGATCTGCATCCTGCATAGCGTATATACATCTTGCGATAGTGAGTGTACATGCACTTACGCTCGTTATTGGATGCCCTTCGGCTTTATTCACACAAGTGTTTCTAGACGTGTTTTCCTGCCGGCCGAAAAACACGACCATCTGAGGCATTGGATTCCTCTATGCAGGCATTAGAAGTCATTTCGAGGATTTATGCCGAGCGAGGGTGTTTTTCGCTAATACGTCGCACCTGGCCGTGTGAATGGACGAGAAAATGCTAATTAAGCTCGGGACTTGAACATGTTTTTCCTTCATTCAGGCGATTTAACGGCGCGTGCGTGGGCAACCGTAAAAATGCACATGCTTGTATGAAGGAGCCCTCACACACATATTTTTTGCACGCTTAAAGGGGTGGTCTCGCGAAACCAAGTGGGGTTATACACTTCCGTATGGCCATATTAATGCACTTTGTAATGTACATCGTGCATTAAATATGAGCCATACAGAAGTTATTCACTTACCTGCTCCGTTGCTAGCGTCCTCGTCTCCATGGTTCCGTCTAAATTCGCTGGCAGCTTGCTTTTTTAGACGCGCTTGCGCAGTCCGGTCTTCTCCTTCCAGCACGAGCCGCTTCAGTGTGCTCCCCGCTACAGCTCTTCTGCGCATGCGCAGACGAGCTGTCACTGCTCGGGAGCGCGCTGGAGCGGCCATTCTGTACCTTCCTCTGTTAGAGGAAGGTGCAGAAACTGGAGCTGCCGTCCTGAGAAGCCACCCAGGTGTCCAGCTGTCCCGAGAAGCTGCCCAGGTAAGTGATGGGTCGGGGGTGATGTTCACTGACAGGTGAAGGCCCCGGAGCCCAGCGCTGGGCTCCGGAACCCAGCGCTGGGCTCCGGAACCTAGCGCTGGGCTCCGGGGCCTTCACCTGGGCTCCGGAACCTAGCGCTGGGCTCCGGAACCTAGCGCTGGGCTCCGGAACCTAGCGCTGGGCTCCGGAACCTAGCGCTGGGCTCCGGGGCCTTCACCTGGGCTCCGGGGCCTAGCGCTGGGCTCCGGGGCCTTCACCTGGGCTCCGGGGCATTCACCTGGGCTCCGGGGCCTAGCGCTGGGCTCCGGGGCCTTCACCTGGGCTCCGGGGCCTAGCGCTGGGCTCCAGGGCCTTCACCTGGGCTCCGGGGCCTAGCGCTGGGCTCCGGGGCCTTCACCTGGGCTCCGGGGCCTAGCGCTGGGCTCCGGGGCCTTCACCTGGGCTCCGGGGCCTTCACCTGGGCTGAGGGTCTAGCGCTGGGGAGCCGGGAGCGTAGCGCTGGGGAGCCGGGAGCGTAGCGCTGGCGAGCCGGGGGCTAGCGCCGGTTACCTGCTGCCTGGCGGTGGGTGACTGGTCGGCGGCTGCGGTGGGTCCGGTCGGCGGCTGCGGGGCGTCGTGTTGCCATGGAGACACAGCTGGCAGCGTCTCGGGAGCGCGCACGTCGGGCTGCAGCGAGCGACGGGAAAAGAGCCGGCGGCCATCTTGGGGAAACTTTTATAAGTTGCTGAAACGCTGGAACGGTAAGTACAAACCAGCTAGAAATGTCATTTACAGGGGGGCTTAGTAATGTATGTTTAATGGGGGGGACTGGGCAAAAAAAAAAAATCACTGCTTCCTCGAGACATCTCCTTTAATACTCAGTGCTGAAACTCCAGAGCTATTCAAACACGTGCCTAAAAAAATCACAGCATGTCTTATTTCGGTCCATGTTACGCTAATTTCAGAGCTTTGGTGTTATCAGAGAGCAGGTAAAGTGATACAATTAGTGCTTGATTGTTAGATCTCATAGAGTAGAGCTAAACTGCTGCTTTGGATGTGACTGGAGTAAAGAATCTGCAAAATTACTCAACATTTTCTGTATATTTAAAGGAAATGGCTGCAGGGCATAGTGATGGACGCCCTGATTTCAGCAATCTGTCACTTATACCGATCGGTTTAGTGGTTTTGAAAATGTTACTTTTGACACTTTGCAGGGACAGACTGAAGATGAGTCCAATGAAAGCTCATACGGTATATATTCCTATACGCACGCTCCCCAGATGCTGATTGGCCGTCCGCTCCATGTGCACAATAAGGTCTAATTCTACCCTGATTACAATGTATAGCTATTTCTTCCAGCATTGTGATTTTCAGATTAGGGGAGAGGGCGATAATGCCAAGGAACTCATATGACTCTTTCCCTTCACTAGCGCCCTCTGTGGAGTTATGTCTTTGGCCGGATTCACACGGGCGTATTTGCGCATTAAATTTTTTGCAAGAGCGATACACAGAAAATAGAACCCATTGATTTCAATTGATTCGTTGACAAGTACAGTTGCACACAAAAATACGCAACTTTCATTCTAAAAAAACTCATTGCAAAAATGAGCGCAAATACGCTTACTTTAGTGTGAAGTCGACCGTAGCTTCTATTATGACCACCAGATGGCAGTGTATAGTCAGGAGAAAACAGCCCAATATTTTGTATAGAAAGCAGCGAACATCACTTTGTCTGGATAAAGACGACGATTAATTATACAACAAATCTGGAATTCTACGGAACTGATTAATCTTGTGACTATTAAATAGCTTATAATGGCCAACTATTACATATTGTGGGTTCTTGTGATAACTGGTTCTCCAAGACAGTATCACACATGATACTTGGATACATCGCTGCAGAAGATAGTATCACACATACTTCAGCACACTATAAAGTATCACGCATGATTAGGCAGTACTACTTATGACAGACTTAGCTACGCTTAACCAGCAGCACATATGATAGGCTTAGATACATCACAGCAGCAGTTATTACAGAGTAGTTAAAATTCCAATTCAGGTGATATGAAGCCAAAAATGTAATAATTGATTAGCAGTGAGCAATCTATGAGGAATTAGCCTTTAATCGCTGCCTTATGAGCCTCCCATAGTACTGAGGGACTCTTCTGCATTTTCTTAAAAATAATTCTGTATTACTTTAAGAATATATTCAAAATCTTCTTTTCTTTTAGGTAAAAGAATGTAGTCATATGAAGTATTGATTGCTGTGTTAATTAAAGAGTGTATATATATATATCTTAATTCTCGAATATTTCCTGTGTACTACTTAATGGCCTTCTGGATCAGTTTTAAATCCATGAAGATTGTAGGGCTTTCTCTAGTTTAAAACAATAGCCATCCCTCTATGTTTTTTTTAGTGAGGATGATGCATTGTACCTTAAGAGGGGCGACCTCTCTGCATACAGCACGGGCGTCAGCTGTTTACTACAGCTGACACCCGCGGGCAATAGCCGCGATTTTTTGTTCACGGCTATTAACCCTTTAAATGCCGCTGCCAATCCTAACAGCGGCATTTAAAGCCCCCGTACACCCCCCCCCCTGGTGAGATCGGGGGAACCGTGCAGGTTTCATGGCTGCCGGGGGCCTTCTGAAAGGCCCCAGTGCTGCTTTGAGAGACTGCCTATCAAGCCATCCCCGTGGGGTGGCTTGATAGGCTGCCTGTCAGCATGCAGTATGACAGGCAGCCTATCATTACGTCATAATGTATTATGTCATACTGCAGGAGCAATAAAAGCATTGCATATTGTAGCCCCACAGAGGGACTTAAAAGTAAAGTGAAAAAAGAGCAATAAAGTTTTTTTAATTGTAAAAAAATGTAATAAAAGTTTAAATCACCCCCCCTTTTGCCATATCTATAATTAAAAAGTCTAAATAATAAAATAAAAATACATATTTTGTATCGCCGCGTCCATAAAAGTCAGATCTATCAAAATAGTGCATTATTTACCCCGCCCGGTGAAGGTTGTCCAAAAAAATAAATAAAGAACGCCAGAAATGCACTTTTTCAGTCACCCTGTCTCCCAGAAAAAAACGCAATAAAAAGCAATCAAAAAGTCGTATGTATTCCGAATTAGTACTATTGGAAACTAAGGACATCTCGCAAAAAATGAGCTATCGCTGAACTATGTCGACGGAAAGATAAAAAAGTTATTGCGCGCACAAGATAATTGCAGAAAAAAATTAAATGTCTTTAAAAAAAAAAAAGAGTAGTATAGTAAAAAAAAACAATACAGCAATCGTACTCACCCATAGAATAAAGTTATCATGTCGTTTTTGTTGCAGTTTGTGCGCCGTAAAAACAAGACGCACTGAAACATGGCAGAATGTCGGGTTTTTTTTAATTACTCCGCTTAGAATTTTGAAAAAGTTTTTCAGTACATTATATAGTACATTTAATAGCACCATTTAAAAATACAACTCGTCCCACAGAAAACAAGCCCTCATACAGCGACATTGATGGATAAATAAAGGAGTTACGATTTTTTTTTAAGGGGGGGAAGAAAAAACGAAAATGGGAAAAAAAGGGGCCGCGTCATGAAGGAGTTAACAAGAGATAACAAGTCCATATGGAATATATTTTTCTTGTAAAGCTCTTGTGAGTGGTTGGAGTTGTCTCCTCAGATCCAGGGTGAGATGGATAAATCTTGAAATGTTTGTATTAGAGATGAGCGAGCACCAAAATGCTCGGGTGCTCGTTACTCGAGTCGAACTTCCTGCGATGCTTGAGGGTTCGTTTCGAGTAACGAACCCCATTGAAGTCAATGGGCGACTCGAGCATTTTTGTATATCGCCGATGCTCGCTAAGGTTTTCATTTGTGAAAATCTGGGAAATTCAAGAAAGTGATGGGAACGACACAGAAACGGATAGGGCAGGCGAGGGGCTACATGTTGGTCTGCATCTCAAGGTTCCAGGTCCCACTATTAAGCCATAATAGCGGCAAGAGTGCCCCCCCCCCCCAACAATTTTTACTTCTGAAAAACCCTCATTAGCAAGGCATACCTTAGCTAAGCACCACACTACCTCCAACAAAGCACAATCACTGCCTGCATGACACTGCGCTGCCACTTCTCCTGGGTAACATGCTGCCCAACCGCCCATTTCAGTAATAGTAGCAGTCAAGACAGGCCCCAGTAACAATTCCAAAGCAGCAGTATAGGGGGAGCACAGTAAATGGCCTCGCCGCCATCATGTCTTTGGAAAGCCTCTGTTTCCACACCCCAGTGACATAGCATTAGCAGCGGTATAGACAAAGCCCAGAATTAGTAACATTTCAGCAGTAGCATTAGGGACAGGCCCCAGTAACATATCACTAGCAGCAGTATAGGGGGAGCACAGTATTAGTTCCATTTCAGTAATAGTAGCAGTCAAGACAGGCCCCAGTAACATATCACTAGCAGCAGTATAGGGGGAGCACAGTATTAGTTCCATTTCAGTAGTAGTAGCAGTCTGGACAGGCCCCAGTAACATATCACTAGCAGCAGTATAGGGGGAGCACAGTATTAGTTCCATTTCAGTAGTAGTAGCAGTCAAGACAGGCCACAGTAACATTCCCGTTGCAGCAGTTTAGGGAGATAACAGTCTCTTTCACATTTTAGTAGCTGCAGTATAGACAAGGCCCCAGTTACATTTATGTAGCAAAAGTGTAGGCCAACCCCACACACCTTGCTGTACCATGAGTGCAGGCGAAGCCCATAAAAATTACTAGGATTACACTGTAGGCGAGGGCCCCAAAAATTGGTGTACCAACAGTACTAATGTACCTCAGAAAAATTGCCCATGCCCAACTAAGAGGGCAGTTGAAACCAATTAATCGCTTAGCGTGCTGTGGCTTAATTTGTAACTAGGCCTGGAGGCAGCCCAGTTAAAATAAAAATTGGTTCAGGTGCAAGTTTCAACACTTTAATGAGAATTGAAATGTATAAACATTGTTTACAAAAGTAATATGACTGAGCCTTGTGGGCCTAAAAATTGCCCGTTCGGCGTGATTACGTGAGGTTTCAGGAGGAGGAGCAGGAGGAGGAGGATGAATATAATACACAGATTGATGAAGCTAAAAGGTCCCCGTTTTTTATGGTGATAGAGAACGATGCTTCCATCCGCGGGTGCAGCCTACGTATTGTTTAGGTACCGCTGCTGTCTGCTGGTGGATAAAAGAAGTCTGGGGAAATCCAGGCTTTGTTCATCTTTATGAGTGTAAGCCTGTCGGCACTGTCGGTTAACAGGCGGGTACGCTTATCCGTGATGATTCCCCCAGCCGCACTAAACACCCTCTCTGACAAGATGCTAGCCGCAGGGCAAGCAAGCACCTCCAGGGCATACAGCGCGAGTTCAGGCCATGTGTCCAGCTTTGACACCCAGTAGTTGTACGGAGCAGAGGCGTCACGGAGAATGGTCGTGCGATCGGCTACGTACTCCCTCACCATCCTTTTACAGTGCTCCCGCCGACTCAGCCTTGACTGGGGAGTGGTGACACAGTCTTGCTGGGGAGCCATAAAGCTGTCAAAGGCCTTGGAGAGTGTTCCCCTGCCTGCGCTGTACATGCTGCCTGATCTCCGCGCCTCCCCTGCTACCTGGCCCTCGGAACTGCGCCTTCTGCCACTAGCGCTGTCGGATGGCAATTTTACCATCAGTTTGTCCGCCAGGGTCCTGTGGTATAGCATCACTCTCGAACCCCTTTCCTCTTCGGGTATGAGAGTGGAAAGGTTCTCCTTATACCGTGGGTCGAGCAGTGTGTACACCCAGTAATCCGTAGTGGCCAGAATGCATGTAACGCGAGGGTCACGAGAAAGGCATCCTAACATGAAGTCAGCCATGTGTGCCAGGGTACCTGTACGCAACACATGGCTGTCCTCACTAGGAAGATCACTTTCAGGATCCTCCTCCTCCTCAGGCCATACACGCTGAAAGGATGACAGGCAAGCAGCATGGGTACCCTTAGCAGTGGGCCAAGCTGTCTCTTCCCCCTCCTCCTCATGCTCCTCCCCCTCCTCCTCCTCCAAAACGCGCTGAGATATAGACATGAGGGTGCTCTGACTATCCAACGACATACTGTCTTCCCCTGCCTCCGTTTCCGAGCGCAAAGCGGCTGCCTTTATGCTTTGCAGGGAACTTCTCTAGAGGCATAGCAGAGGAATGGTGATGATAATGATTGCAGCATCGCCGCTCACCATCTGGGTAGACTCCTCAAAGTTTCCAAGGACCTGGCAGATGTCTGCCAACCAGGCCCACTCTTCTGAAAAGAATTGAGGAGGCTGACTCCCACTACGCCGCCCATGTTGGAGTTGGTATTCCACTATAGCTCTACGCTGCTCATAGAGCCTGGCCAACATGTGGAGCGTAGAGTTCAACCGTGTGGGCATGTCGTACAGCAGTCGGTGCACTGGAAGATTAAACCGATGTTGCAGGGTCCGCAGGGTGGCAGCGTCCATGTTGGACTTGCGGAAATGTGCGCTGAGCCGGCGCACCTTTCCGAGCAGGTCTGAAAAGCGTGGGTAGCCCAAATTAAAGACGTGGGCCAGGCATGGCACGTGCGTGAGGCTGCCGAGCTGCAGAGCCGCAACCAGGTTACGGCCGTTGTCACACACGACAATGCCCGGTTGGAGGCTCAGCGGCGAAAGCCAGCGGTCGGTCTGCTCTGTCAGACCCTGCAGCAGTTCGTGGGCCATGTGCCTCTTCTCTCCTAAGCTGAGTAGTTTCAGCACGGCCTGCTGACGCTTGCCCACCACTGTGCTGCCACGCCGCGCGACACTGACTGCTGGTGACGTGCTGCTGCTGACACATCTTGATTGCGAGACAGAGGTTGCGGAGGAGGAGGAGGGTGGTTTAGTGGAGGAAGCATACACCGCCGCAGATACCAGCACCGAGCTGGGGCCCGCAATTCTGGGGGTGGGCAGGATGTGAGCGGTCCCAGGCTCTGACTCGGTCCCAGCCTCCACTAAATTCACCCAATGTGCCGTCAGGGAGATATAGTGGCCCTGCCCGCCTGTGCTTGTCCACGTGTCCGTTGTTAAGTGGACCTTGCCAGTAACCGCGTTGGTGAGGGCGCGTAGAATGTTGCGGGAGACATGGTCGTGCAGGGCTGGGACGGCACATCGGGAAAAGTAGTGGTGACTGGGAACCGAGTAGCGCGGGGCCGCCGCCGCCATCATGTTTTTGAAAGCCTCTGTTTCCACAAGCCTATACGGCAGCATCTCCAGGCTGATCAATTTGGCTATGTGCACGTTTAACGCTTGAGCGTGCGGGTACGTGGCGGCGTACTTGCGCTTGCGCTCAAACAGTTGCGCTAGTGACGGCTGGACGCTGCGCTGAGAGACATTGCTGGATGGGGCCGAGGACAGCGGAGGTGAGCGTGTGGGTGCAGGCCGGGAGACGGTCGTGCCTGTGTCCTTAGAGGGGGGTTGGATCTCAGTGGCAGGTTGGGGCACAGGGGGAGAGTCAGTGGTGCAAACCGGAGGTGGTGAACGGCCTTCGTCCCACCTTGTAGGGTGCTTGGCCATCATATGCCTGCGCATGCTGGTGGTGGTGAGGCTGGTGGTGGTGGCTCCCCGGCTGATCTTGGCGCGACAAACCTTGCACACCACAGTTCGTCGGTCATCTGCACTCTCAGTGAAAAACTGCCAGACCTTAGAGCACCTCGGCCTCTGCAGGGTGGCATGACGCGAGGGGGCGCTTTGGGAAACAGTTGGTTGATTATTAGGTCTGGCCCTGCCTCTACCCCTGGCCACCGCACTGCCTCTTCCAACCTGCCCTGCTGCTGCACTTGCATCCCCCTCTGAAGACCTGTCCTCAGTAGGCTTAGCAAACCAGGTGGGGTCAGTCACCTCATCGTCCAGCTGCTCTTCCTCCAAATCCTCTGTGCGCTCCTCCCTCGGACTTACTGCCCTTACTACTACCTCACTGATAGACAACTGTGTCTCATCGTCATCGTCCTCCTCACCCACTGAAAGCTCTTGAGACAGTTGCCGGAAGTCCCCAGCCTCATCCCCCGGACCCCGGGAACTTTCCAAAGGTTGGGCATCGGTTACAACAAACTCCTCCGGTGGGAGAGGAACCATTGCTGCCCAATCTGGGCAGGGGCCCGAGAACAGTTCCTAGGAGTCTGCCTGCTCCTCAGAATGTGTCATTTTCATGGAGTGAGGAGGCTGGGAGGAAGGAGGAGCAGCAGCCAGAGGATTCTGAGTTGCAGCTGTGGACGGCGTAGAAGACTAGGTGGTTGATAGATTGCTGGATGCACTTTCTGCCATCCACGACAGGACCTGCTCACACTGCTCAGTTTCTAATAAAGGTCTACCGCGTGGATCCATTAATTGTGAGATGAATGTGGGGACCCCAGAAAGTTGCCTCTCTCCTAATCCCGCAGCAGTCGGCTGCGATACACCTGGACCAGGAGCTCGGCCTGTGCCCACACCCTGACTTGGGCCTCCGCGTCCTCGCCCGCGTCCACGTCCTCTAGGCCTACCCCTACCCCTCAGCATGGTGTATTACGAGTAGAGCAGAAACTGAACGCTGTAATTAAATGTGCCGCTTATTGGCCTGTGCTTGGAGGATGACTTCGCTTACGGAACGCACAGCAGAGCCAGGAAACAATTATGCGCAAGCCTGTAGTCAGACCTAGGTGTGTATGACTGAGCTGCTGGAATTCACAGCGCAGAACCAGTCAAGTGGCCAAAGGCCAGTGGTAGGCCTTAAGTATTTTGCTTCAATTTTTTAAAATGGTGAGGTGAAAAACCAGACAGACACCGTATGCAGCGTATATATGTATACTCTTTCCCTCTGTCGGGATGACGGCGATCATGTAACGGACACAGCAGAGCCAGGAAACAATTATGCGCAAGGCTGGGTATTAATGAGCGACTACTACCCCCAGCACACACGCAGTAAACTGAAGACGGTCACAGGCAGGCCAAATCTAGTATTTTTTTTACAATTTTTGGGAAAAAGCCCACTGCCTGTGATATAGCCTGTATATGGATTTCCCTGTTGGAGGATGACTGTGGTTAATGAAAGCACAGTGCAGCCAGAAAAAATTATGCGCAAGGCTGGGTATTAATCAGCGACTACTACCCCCAGCAGACACGCAGTAAACTGAAGACGGTCACAGGCAGCCCAAATATTGTATTTTTTCCCAATTTTGGGGAAAAAGCCCACTGCCTGTGATATAGCCTGTATATGGATTTTCCTGTTGGAGGATGACTGTGGTTATTGAAAGCACAGTGCAGCCAGAAAAAATTATGTGCAAGGCTGGGTATTAATCAGCGACTACTACCCCCAGCGGACACGCAGTAAACTGAAGACGGTCACAGGCAGGCCAAATATAGTATTTTTTTTACAATTTTTGGAAAAATTCCCACTGCCTGTCATATAGCCTGTATATGGATTTCCCTGTTGGAGGATGACTGTGGTTATTGAAAGCACAGTGCAGCCAGAAAAAATTATGCGCAAGGCTGGATAATAATCAGCGACTACTACCCCCAGCAGACACGCAGTAAACTGAAGACGGTCAGAGGCAGGCCAAATATAGTATTTTTTTACAATTTTAGGGAAAAAAGCCCACTGCCTGTGATATAGCCTGTATATGGATTTCCCTGTTGGAGGATGACTGTGGTTATTGAAAGCACAGTGCAGCCAGAAAAAATTATGCGCAAGGCTGGGTATTAATCAGCGACTACTACCCCCAGCAGACACGCAGTAAACTGAAGACGGTCACAGGCAGCCCAAATCTAATATTTTTTCCCAATTTTGGGGAAAAAGCCCACTGCCTGTGATATAGCCTATATATGGATTTCCCTGTTGGAGGATGACTGTGGTTATTGAAAGCACAGTCCAGCCAGAAAAACTTATGCGCAAGGCTGGGTATTAATCAGCGACTACTACCCCCAGCAGACACGCAGTAAACTGAAGACGGTCACAGGCAGCCCAAATATAGTATTTTTTTCCAATTTTTTTGAAAAAGCCCACTGCCTATATAGCCAGTATATCTATTTCCCTGTACCACTGTCCCTGCCTCAGCAGTACTGCCCCTATACTCTGTAAAATGACTGCAGACTGAGGACGCTATGGTCTGCACGTCCAATATACAAAAAAAAAAAATTGTGCAAAACTGCTAAAAGCAGCCTCAACAGTACTGCACACGGTCAGATGTGGCCCTAAGAAGGACCGTTGGGGTTTTTGAAGACTAAAGTAGCACCTAACACTCTCCCTATAGCAGCTACAGCAAGACAGCACTTTCCCTGATCTCTCTTAGCTTGTGTCTGTGGCGAGCCGAAGGCGGGGCAGATTTAAATACTCGGGTGTCATCTGATCTCCCCAGCCACTTACTGCAGGGGGGTGGGATAGGGCTGGAATGTCACAGGAGGAAGTTGTAATGCCTTCCCTGTGTTTCTATTGGCCAGAAAAGCATGCAAATTTCTCAGGGAAGGAAATGTAATGGAGTCGAGCACCGCGTGGTGCTCGTCTCAAGTTACGAGCATCTTGAACACCCTAATACTCGAACGAGCATCAAGCTCGGATGAGTACGCTCGCTCATCTCTAGTTTGTATGGCTTTTTCATCATATTCTTTTTAGCTAGCCTGGCTTTATAGAGAATCTCCTCTTTAATCTTGCAACTTTGTAGGCAACAAAAAATGTCTTTTGAGTTATCCATGCTAACAGATCTGGGCCTTAACACCCAATGAGTTCTTTCTAATCCAATATCATTATTTTCCTCTTTCCCCAAGAGTTCATTGAAAATTTGTAGTATACTGGATAAAATGTCTTCATCTGGAACTATTTCTAAGATTCCTCTTATTCACAAAATAATTATTACTAGAGCCATTTGCTAAATGCCCATTTAGACACAACGATTATCATTCAAAAGTTGTCCAGACCATGGCTTTTGAGCGATAATCGTTGCGTGTAAATCTTACCATTGTTTACTTTTCTGCTGAAGGATGGATTTAATGTGAGCATGAAATCCATTGTTCACGATAGCAGAGACCGCACACTAAGTTCTCCATAGGCAGCGCTGATAACATTGTTATTAGCTGGCAGCCCACAGCAGAACAAAGGACATGTATTTAAAGAACAGACCACCTGCTGCTCTGTAAATACATCTCCTGGCGGCTCATTAACATGCAAATAATGTTAATTAGCTGGTAATGGACATTAGTGCCCATTAGTAGCTATGCAAAATGATCACTCAAGACTGTCAATCACACTGTCTTTTGAGCAAATTTTGAGTGATCATCTTTGCGTGTAAATGGGCCCATAATTCATCAATATGTAATTTTTGAAGATAAAGCTCTTTGTGTTTGTCTGTTAAACTTCCTGTCACTTTCTTGGAATGATTGATCACTTGGGCAAATGTATCCTAGTTTAACATCCTTGCTGAGCTCTCAAATTTCCTCCTTTGCATGCACGCTGTTGCATGCGTTTTCACATGTGCTTCTGCCTGCTATAGCACAATGGAGCTCAGTAGATCTCTATTTGTCATTCTGCGCATGCACTGTTCACGATTAAATTTACTCCTGTGTGTGCTTCTGCCAAATGTGTATATAATATGGTCACCCCTTCATTATAGTCTTCTTATGCATCATTACATGCATTTGGTTCTCTGGGTACATTAAGACCGTTCATATATATTTTTAGGTATATGTGCATGCTGTTGCGTGCGCTTCTGCTTCTTGGGGTTGTAGGCTCTTAGATATTCAGTGCTGTTTTTAATTCATTTGCTATGACTGAGGGTGCAGATAGCATCGGAAATGCGACAGAGGGAATACTGATATCACGACGTGTTGTGGTTTCAAATTTTTTATCATTTTCAATTAAAGGTTTTTGATTTTACACTATTTTTCTCAAGCATTGGATGAGTTGGATTTGCTCCTGCATGTACTCACACAGCTTTTGGCTATCCGTATCTGTGCTCTGTCCATGCAGCTTGGAGGAGGTGGTCAGCTGGACCTGTTTTTTCTTGGACAGAAAAGAACTACGTTCCGTGTGTACAGTGGATTAAAAAAACCTAAAATAATGAGGTTGCATAAATGTGCACAACCTAAAACTAATATGTTGTTGAAGCACCCTTTGACTTTATGACTTTTTGGATAGGTGTCTATCAGCATAGTACATTTTGACTTGGCAATCATTGCGACCTCTTCCTTGCAAAAGCGCTCCAAAACTGTCAGATTGTGAGGGCATCTCGTGTGTAGCGCCCTCTTTAGGTCACTTTACAGATTTTCTATGGGATTCTGTTCTGGGCTCTGGCTGAGCCATTTCAAAACATTGATCTTTTTTTTTGTGGCAAAGCCATTTTTCTTTTGTAGGTATGCTTTGGGTCGTTGTTGTGCTGAAAAGTGAAAGTACTCTTCATCTCCAGCTTTTTAGCAGAGGACTGAAGGTTTTGTGCCAAACTGGTCTGATATTTAAAACTGTTCATAATTCCCTTCACCTTGGCTAAAGATCCAGTTCTAGCAGCAGAAAAACAGCCCCAAAGCATAATGCTACCTCCACCATCTTCACTGCGGGTATAGTGCTCTTTTGGTGATGTGCACTGTTGACTTTGGAATTATAGCCAAAAAGTTCAACCTTGGTCTCATCAGACCAGATGAGTTCTCCCACATATTTTTGGAAGACTTGATGTAGGTTTTGGCAATATATTGCTGGGCTTGGATGTTTTTCTTTGTTTTGCCACCCGAACACGACAGCTCAGACTCATTAAATTGGCACATGCACTACACAACTAGTACTTACCAGAAATTCCTGCAGTTCCTTTAACCCCTTCCAGCTCCAGGACATACATTTACGTCCTGGAGCGTCGGGTATGTATGCAGAGAGAGAACGATGTTTGGGGGTCTCGTATGGCCCCCCCCTGCAGTGAGATCGGGAGAGCCGTGCAGGTGTCTTGGCTGCCGGGGGCCTTCTGAAAGGCCCCAGGGCTGCCTTAGGAGACTGCCTATCAAGCCATCCCTGTGGGGTGGCTTAATAGGCTGCCTGTCAGAATGCAGTATGACGTAATGCTATAGCATTACGTCATACTGCAGAAGCGATAAAAGCATTGCATATTGTAGTTCCCCAGGGGGACTTAAAAGTAAAGTTAAAAAAAGATCAATAAAGTTTTTTTAATTGTAAAAAAAAAGTAATAAAAGTTTAAATCACCCCCCCTTTCGCCATATCTGTAATTAAAAAATCTAAATCATAAAATAAAAATACATATTTGGTATCGCCGCGTCCGTAAACTTCTGATCTATCAAACTAGCACATTATTTATCCCGCACGGTGAACGTCGTTTGAAAAAAATAAAGAAAGAATGCCAGAAATGCACTTTTTCAGTCACCTTGTCTCCCAGAAAAAACGCAATAAAAAGCGATCAAAAAGTTGTATGTATTCCAAATTAGTACTAGCAAGAAATACAGGACATCCCGCAAAAAATGAGCCCTCGCTGAACTACGTTGACGGAAAAATAAAAAAGTTATTGCGCGCACAAGATGACCGCAGAAAATAATTTTAAAAAAATTAAATGTTTTTGAAAAAAAACAGTAGTATAGTAAGAAAAAAACTATACAAGTTTAGTATTGTAGCAATCATACTGACCCATAGGATAAAGTTATCATGTCGTTTTTGTTGCAGTTTGTGCGCCGTAGACGCACTGAAAGATGGCGGAATGTAGTTTTTTAAATTTTACTCCACTTAGAATTTTTTAAAAGTTTTTCAGTACATTATTTAAATAATAGCACCATTAAAAACTAGAACTCGTCCCGCAAAAAACAAGCCCTCATACACCGACGTCGATGGATAAATAAAGGAGTTATGATTTTTTTAAAGGGGGGAGGAAAAAACTAAAATGGAAAAAAAAAGGGGCAGCGTCATTAAGGGGTTAATGTTGCTGTAGGCCTCTTGGCCTCCCAGACCAATTTTCTTCTGGTCTTTTCATCAATTTTTAAGGGACATTCAGTTCTTGGTAATGTCAGTGTTTAGCAAAATTTACTCCACTTCTTGATGACCGTCTTCACTGTGTTCCATGGTATATGTAATTTCTTGGCAATGTTTAGATCGGTATTAGTGTATTTGATACCACCAGGAAGTCCTGGTGGAGTCAAGATTGAGAGAGGGGTGACGCTCGCAGCACGTAGTTGGCTGCTGACCTGGATGGGCTGCAGGTCCTTGCAGCCCACTAAGCTCATGCAGTGGCTTACGTGTATGGAGACCTTCAGCTCAGTTGTACCCAGCACAGTGTTATGATTTATGTGACGGATGGAGGGTTTAAGGGTGAGGGTGAGGAGTAAGTGTCAATGCATCCGGTTCTGTGCAATAGCACTGCCGCTCCCCCTTCATGCCAAAGAAGTCTGAAAAGTTGCTTCAGTGCTGTTGTTGCCGATTTGGGTCACCTGCACCACCAAGTAGCGTCCCCCTTGCGCTCCCCCTAAGGAGCAAGCAGCCCGCAGCGCTGCAACTGCTGTCCCCGGATCAAGTTGCCTACTGTAGCCTCCCGTGACGGCTGACCCTGCGAAGCAGCCGGGAGTGCTGTCAGTCATGTCCCCGAGTGTGAGTCCTCCAGCAGCATCTCTTCTGCTTCAGCTCCCCCGCACTGTAAGTGGCCTCCCCAGCTCCTAGGTCCTTCCAGCACCTTTGCTTCTTGACCCTATTGTGAGCTAGGGGTGTGACAGGGGCGTTCACCCTGTCAAACCTCTAGCTTCAGGTGGCGTCAAGATGCACTAATATCGTTTAGGTCATGATCTTTACGGATCATGAATTTTTCTGAAGAAAATGCAACTAAAAAAATGTCAGGAAAATCCTACTAGAGGAGCTGAACTTTATATGGGGTAAATCAGAATCCCTGTAAATATAATGGCAGCAGAGTACTGACTACTATTTAACATGAGTTTAAAGGCTCCTACACACGGGCATATGTGTTTTTGTGCATGCCTCAGTGCAACATTTTTACGCTATAAGGGTGCGTTCAGACGAGCGCGTTTTGGTGCGTGCATACGCACGCACAAAAACACGCTTGTATTTACAACACTGCATTCCCTATGGTGTGTGCACATGTCCGTACTTTGCAGGTGCTTGCCTGCAAAGATAGGACATGCGTGCACCATAGGGAATGCACGCATTGTTTTCAATGGATCCGTGGCTGCTGCCGGCAGCTCCATTGAAAACAATGACCTGCTGGCTCCCTGCATTCCTTTTCAGGGAAGGACTATACATATAAGCCCTTCCCTGAAAAAGAAAGGTTTTAGTGTAAAAAAAAAATAAAAATACTGGCATTCTCTTCAATAGAGCCGCTTCTGCTGCCGGCGGCTCCATTGAAGACAATGGTCTGTGGCACACCTGAATTGTTTTTCAGGCAAGGGCTTTACATATAAGCCCTTCCCTGGAAATCAATTAAAGGAGATGTCCCGAGGCAGCAAGTGGGTCTATACACTTCTGTATGGCCATAATAATGCACTTTGTAATATACATTGTGCATTAATTATGAGCCATACAGAAGTTATAAAAAGTTTTTTACTTACCTGCTCCGTTGCTAGCGTCCTCGTTCCCATGGAGCCGACTAATTTTTGGCCTCCGATGGCCAAATTAGCCGCGCTTGCGCAGTCCGGGTCTTCTGCTTTCTTCTATGGAGCCTTTCGTGCAGGATGCCGGCTCCGTGTAGCTCCGCCCCGTCACGTGCCGATTCCAGCCAATCAGGAGGCTGGAATCGGCAGTGGACCGCACAGAAGAGCTGCGGTCCACGGAGGCAGAGGATCCCGGCGGCCATCTTCAGAAGGTGAGTATGAAGACGCCGGACCGCCGGGATTCAGGTAAGCGCTGTGCGGGTGGTTTTTTTAACCCCTGCATCGGGGTTGTCTCGCGCCGAACGGGGGGGGGGGTTAAAAAAAAAAAAACCCGTTTCGGCGCGGGACATCTCCTTTAAAAGTGATTTAAAAAACAAAAAAAATAGATACTCATCTCCCTTCAGCTGCCGGGGCACAGCAGCGTCTTCTCCTGCTGTCCCCTGCACTGTGGTGCTGATCTAGTGCTCAGCCAATCACAGGCAACTCTCCCGGAATGAATGACAGGTTAGAGTTGCCTGTGATTGGCTGACCTCAGCCAATTACATACAACTCTTTCAGCAGGCGGGGATTTTATATCCCCGCCTGCTGATAGATCAGCAGTTCAGCACCACAGTGCAGGGGACAGCAGGAGAAGACACGGCTGTGCCCCAGCAGCCGAAGGGAGGTGAGTACTTTTCTTTAAAATTTTTTTTACTATTTTAAAAGGCTTTTCAGGGAAGGGCTTATGAAGCCCTTCCCTGCAAAGCCACTGACAGCTGCCGAGGCTCAGCGGGGACTTCTGCCGCTGTCCTCGGCTCTGTAGCGCTGCTGAGCTATCAGCAGCCGGGGATTTAAAATCCCCTCCTGCTGGTAGCTCTGATTGTGATTGGCTGAAGCAATTCAGCCAACCACAATCAGAGCTACCAGCAGGCGGGGATTTTAAGTTCCCAGCTGCTGATAGCTCAGAACTACAGAACCTGGGACAGAGCTAGAAGTCGCGGCTGAGCCCCAGCAGCTGAAGGGAGGTGAGAATTGTTTTTTTTTATTTTTTGCACTATTTTAAATAGCTTTTCAGGGAAGGGCTTATGAAGCCCTACCCTGAAAAACCATTGACAGGATGCTGGCAGCAGGATTCTCTACCGCAGCTGTCATGTGTGACAGCTGCGGTTGAGAATTGAAGAATTCCTTTTGCTGCATCTGCCACAGATGTGGCAGATGTAGCAGCAGGGAATTCTTTTAACTAGCGGGGGTGAAGGATACATCGGCCGCATGCGGCAGATGTGTTCTTCATGCCCACGGCGGTCACAGCAGCGCGGACAGGTAAGTTTTTTTAAATTCTTTTTTGTTTTGCACTAAAATGTTTCTTTTTCAGGGAAGGGCTTATATGTAAAACCCTTCCCTGGAAAAGAATGCAGGGGACCGGCAGAGTATTGTTTTCAATGGAGCCGCCGGCAGCAGCCGCGGCTCCATTGACAACAAGCACGCAGCTGTGTTCACGCGTGCTTTTGCTCGTACCTAGGTGCGTACGCACCAAAACACGCTCGTCTGAACGCACCCTAAATGAGGCTTTTTATGGGCATATCGGCACATTTCACTATTACTTTTTGTGCTCACATAGCATGTCCATTTGTGCGCACCAGACGGACATGCCCTGACTTAAATGGCTATTTAGCCTAGTAATTTCGCGTGTTTTTTTCTTTTATGACATTGCGCATCCCATTACGTATGTATTTGTGCAACCCCCGTAGACTTCTATGGGGACCTTTGGTGTGCAAATAGGCAGAAAGATAGAGCATTTTTTGTTTTTGTGTGTGCACGTGGACTGCGTGTACAAAATCGGAAAATGTATATGGACCCACTCACATCAATGGGTTCTATTCTCTGCCTATTTACACACGAACGTTTCATGTGTGCAAGTGCATCCGTTTGAAGAAGTCCTAAATGTGATTGACTAATTCTGAACACAAACACATGCCCAAATATAAAATCCCCACCTGCTGGTAGCTCTGATTGTGATTGGCTGAAGCGCTTCAGCCAATCACAACCAGAGCTACCAGCAGGCGGGGATTTTAAATCCCCGGCTGCTGATAGCTGAGAACTATAGAGCCAGGGACAGCTGCAGAAGTCGCCGCTGAGCCCCGGAAGCCGTC
This sequence comes from Eleutherodactylus coqui, assembly GCF_035609145.1. NCBI lineage: Eukaryota > Metazoa > Chordata > Amphibia > Anura > Eleutherodactylidae > Eleutherodactylus > Eleutherodactylus coqui. The sequence continues at coordinate 123,415,792 of NC_089843.1, read as the reverse complement.
AATGGCTTTTCAGGGAAGGGCTTCATAAGCCCTCCCCTAAAAAGCCAATTAAAATAGTGTAGATATTAAGGTGAACAGATTTTCCCATAGTCAAAGCGGGGGAGAGGGGTGTTGTCAGGGGGGGGGGGGGGGCCTTATCACGGCGCATTATTTTACCTCTGGTGTTATAAAAAGTACAGGGCCGGTTCAAAAAAAGGCAGGGAGCTAATTCTGCAGCATTTCTACATCCAATAAACATTCAAAATCTGTACCATTTGTGTGGATTTTGACTGGGAATCAGCCATGTATCTATCCACAGCTGATTTCATATTGGGAAGATTATAGGCATAGTACAACTATCTTATGATAAATGGCGCACGTGCGAGCGTCGTCGACAGTTATTACCCCCCCACGTAGATCGTTCGATTTCCATCATTGCCACTAATTCTCTCACTTCCCGATATCGTAGAAACATGAAATTTGGCATGAGCATTGATTATGTCATAAATAGGAAAAGTTAATGGGTCCCAACTCGATTATTTAATTCTAAGCGCTAAAGAATTAGCGTCCAAATTTTATGTACGGAATTTAATTTTCTCACTTCCCAATGTCATGGAAACTTGAAATTTGGCACAAGCATTGATAATGTCATAAATAGGAAAAGTTCAATGGTCCCTACTCGATTATTCAATTCTAAGCGCCAAAGAATTAGCATCCAAATTTTACGTACAGAATCTAATTTTCTCACTTCCCAATGTCATAGAAACTTGAAATTTGGCACGAGCATTGATTATGTCATAAATAGGAAAAGGTAATGGGTCCCAACTCGATTATTCAATTCTAAGCGCAAAAGAATTAGCGTCCAAATTTTACGTACGGAATCTAATTCTCTCACTTCCCGATGTAATTTGGCACGAGCATTGATTATGTCATAAATAGGAAAAATTAATAGATCCCAACTCGATTATTCAATTCTAAGCACCAAAAAATTAGCGTCCAAATTTTACGTACCGAATCTAATTCCATCACTTCCCAATGTCATAGAAACATGAAATTTGGCACGAGCATTGATTATCCCGAAAATAGGAAAAGCTAATGGGTCCCAAATCGATTATTCAATTCGAAGTGCAAAAAAAATTAGCGTCCAAATTTTACGTACGGAATCTAATTCTCTCACTTCCCAATGTAATAGAAACTTGAAATTTGGCACGAGCATTGATTATGTCATAAATAGGAAAAGCTAATGGGTCCCAACTCGATTATTTAATTCTAAGCGCAAAAAAATTAGCGTCCAAATTTTACGTGCGGAATCTAATTTTCTCACTTCACGATGTCATAGAAACATGAAATTTGGCATGAGCATTGATTAGGTCATAAATAGGAAAAGTTAATGGGTCCCAACTTGATTATTTAATTTTAAGCGCAAAAGAATTAGCGTCCAAATTTTATGTGCGGAATCTAATTCCATCACTTCCCAATGTCATAGAAACTTGAAATTTGGCACGAGCATTGATTATGTCATAAATAGGAAAAGCTAATGGGTCCCAAATCAATTATTCAATTCTCAGCGCCAAAGAATTAGCGTTCAAATTTTACATACAGAATCTAATTCTCTCACTTCCTGATGTCATCTATATATATAAATAAATAAATGTATGTCTGTCTGTCCTTTTATGCATTACTACACCATTCATCCAATCGCCATGAAACTTTGGGAAGTTGTTGAGTACACTCCTGGGAAGATTACTGGCATAGTACATCTATCCTACGATAGGTGGCGCGCGTGCGAGCATCGTCGACAGTTATGCCCCCCAGACAAAGATCGTTTGATTTCCATCTCAAGCACGAAAGCAAAAGGCATTACGAGCAACTGGATGCGTGTTCAACTACAAAATGATGCATCCGCCGAACGTTTCGCTTGACAATTGCTGGATATTGAGAATGCTGAGGTAATATGAAAGCTGTGCTGTGATTGGTTGCTAAATATTATACCACTGAGGCAACATGAAAGCTGTGCTGTGATTGGTTGTTATATATTATACTGAGGTAACATGAAAGCTGTACTCTGATTGGTTGTTATATATTATACCGCTGAGGTAACTTGAAAGCTGCGCTGTGATTGGTTGTTATCTAGATATATAAAAATAAATGTATGTATGTATGCCTGTCTTCGCAGCAACGCGCGACGGGTAAGCTAGTCACCAATAGAACATGTATAGGAGTTTGCACAATCAGTTAGAGCAAATGTGGAGTGATATGTTTGAGGATGACATATGTAACCTCTATGCTTCCTTGCCCCCCATATCACATCTTGCATCCAAGCTAGAGGAGGTACAATAGGGTACTAAAGATTCCATGCCCGCCCGTATCACATCTTCCATACAATCTAGAGGCAGTACAATACGTTCCTAGAGCCTCCATGCCCGCCCGTATTACATCTTGCATCCAAGCTAGAGGCGGTACAATAGGGTCCTAGAGCCTCCATGCCCATCTGTATCACATCTTGTATCCAAGCTAGAGGAGGTACAACAGGGTACTAGAGCCTCCATGCCCCCTCGTATCACATCTTGCATCCAAGCTAAAGGCGGTACAACAGGGTACTAGAGCCTTCATGCCCCCTCGTATCACATTTTGCACCCAAGCTAGAGGCGGTACAACAGGGTCCTAGAACCTCCATGCCCCTTCATATCACATCTTGCATCCAAGCTAGAGGTGTCCCTACAGGGTCCTAGAGCCTCCCTTTAAGTGTCCAGTTTTCCACAATAAATTATCCTGTTGCTCTGCTATTGTAATCACTTACTTATATCAATGTTACAATCACACATTACACACTCCCTTTAGGTGCTTGATTTTTTTTTACAATGAGTGTATATAACAGTTGATTTACATATACCCCGCAAAATAATGGCTAAAAATATCTTTAACTCATCCGACAAGAAACAAGGTCTATAATAGTGGTAAAGTAATAAATTAACTATGTCTGCTAACATGCTGGGAGGCAAAAATGTGAAAAATCCTTGCAATGTTTAATGGAAAAAATTGACTTCATCCTTAAAGGGGTTCTGACATGAATAATGTTTTTATGCTTTAGCAGCCATTGTTCCCTGGTCTGCCTAATGGACACAGGGAACTCACGGTTTAATGGCTGCTAAAACATAAAAACCTCATACTTACCTTTTCTCCTGTTGTTGTTGACATCGGGGGGTCATCTCCCGGCAGGCGCTGCTCTTCCTCTTCTTCCTCAACGAGCCGCGCTGCTCCGGGATCGCGCGCATGCGCAGTGGAGAGGTGCCCTCTGACAGGAGTCAGGACGGGCTGCGTCTCCACTGCGCACGTGCAGAATCTCGGAGTTCAGCCAGGATGGACGGGCCGCCCACAGCAAGCACTGCTTGTGACGTGCTTGCTGTGGGCGGCCCGTCCGTTCACCTCGGAAGTGACTGACGGATGGAGCAGAGCAGGATCGGTCATTTTGACCACTCCTGCTCTGCTTCTACAAGCCACAGAAGAAGATGCCAGACGGAGGGGACATGCCTGGTGATCGGTCCTAGCCAGGTAAGGTGAGTACAATTTTTTTTTTGTAATGTCAGAACCCCTTTAAGGGGTAAAGGGCTATTTCCATCATTTGCACCGCTTGCTCGACTCTTTGCCTAACTGCTATAAACTCAATGGAGCATGGGGCAGCCGGGAACTGGTGAACGGAAGTCACCAAGACCTGCATATATCAGGCATGTATGGCATATAAATACTGAAGATGGGAATACCCCTTTATTTTTAACTATTTGTACTCAGTGAAAGAATGCGGATCAGTATTCAGTACATTCATTGTGGCTATATTCCGTACAGATAATATTTTGTGTTTTGTAAGGTTAAATGTATGGAAAAAATGATTAAAAAGTAGCATGAATGAGATAAGGGAAACTGTATGGGATTACCATGTGAAGTGTGCATGCACTGTCACCAATGAATACAATATCATGGGGCTCCTACCGCATCACAATAAAAAAATCTAGTGGAATAGTAATAACAACGTTGCATCTGGACACAATTACAATATTCTAGCGATCTCTCCAAACAAGTTGAGATTTCAGAGATTAGCTGCAAAAATACAATTCTGGAAGGAGAAAAAAAGACTTATAAAAAATATATTGAAAAGCGTGACAAAACAAAAGGTTGTTTGAAAGGCTAAAACATTTTCCAATGTTCTGCCTTATCTTTTGAGGAAGTCCAATAAATCTGGGAATTCTTTAATGTACTGCAGTAGCATCCCAGGAGAGCACTTCCCATGAGTCCTGGTCAGGAATCTGGAGGTCCTTAGAGTTGGAAGCTATTCTATGATAACTGTCAAGCTATATTTTGTAGCAACAAATAATAAGTTGGCTGTAAGAAACGGTGCAGCAATGGAGGCCGGAATGTCTTCCTTTCAGTCGGCAGAAATAAAACCAAAAACATAGCTCCATATGCAGATACTTAACCATATCACCATGAAAGAAGAAGCTTTACATCTCTATTGCATCACATAAAATCATCTTTACAAGTTTACACAAGCAAGTAAACTGGTAACTTTAAAGATGAGTTGACATAGTGAACTGCTCTAAACACAGGTTTACAATATCTGTCAATTATTTGGTGTGTTCTGAGCTAGGTCCTGGGGCCATATGTATGTAATGAGTTTGTTCATGGTACTGTACCTGAGTATTGAGCTTGGTTCTGGTAATCTATGCAAGTAGTGTGATGGCTCCAGATACTATGCCTGTACACTGAGCTTGGTGCTGGTACTATATTTATGTACTAAGCTTGGTGTTGGTACCAAATTTTGTATTGAGCTTGGCTCTTGTAGTGTATAACGGAAGTTTGCTTGGTTCTGATGGGGTATTCATGTGTCTAATTTAGTTCTGGTACTGTATGTATGCACTGAACTTAGCTCTGGAACTAAATGTATGCCCTGAGCTTGATTCTGGCACTGTACCTCTGTACTTAATTTAACTCTATTACTTTAATATAACTATAGAATGCACTAAGCTTAGTTTTGTAACTACATCTAAACATTAATCTTGATTGATTCTTTACAGTATAGCAAAAAGTCGTTGAATTTCTGTACACAACTTTCCACCGTTTCCCAATGGAAACCATAAACAGGGTAAGTTTAAACAAAGTATTTTTAATATAAAGAAATGACACTTAGCCTCTGTTCATATCTATGTCAGAAGCTCTGTTCAGAGCCTTTGCTACATAATCATCAGAGAATCCAGGACAAAATAGCACAATGTGCTGCACTATTTCTTGTGGACAAATACCAGAGGGCACAATAAAAGCAGCCCCCGCAGTGACAGGAGAGCAGGACATGGGAGTCCCTTTATCTAGATCAGCCAGGATCTCAGCACTAAGACCTCCACTGATCAGGAAGTTATGCCCAATCCAATGAATAGGGAATAACTTGTCATTGTGATACCACCCTTTTAAGATATAGCACTGGATCAACCTTTTATTTATATATTTTAGAGTGTACATTACAATAACTGACTGATTTCAACATTGGATCAGTTGCTTTTGCAAGGTATTTGACTGCTTTAAGTCATACCTTGAAGGCCACAAACTAGTCAGTTATTGTACATCCTAAAACCTAAAAAAGTTCATTCGTACCTCCTGTTTGACTTGTATTTCATCACAACTGCACTTCCAGGAACCCCATTCTTTCCAAACAGGGGCTACAGTCATTAGAGTATTTCGATATCTAGCGTTCAAAAGGACCGAGATTATAGCAACTGATTAAAGGGCCGTTTACACGTAACTATTGTCACAATTTGCTTGAATGAAGGAACGTGAGCGATCAACGTTACGTCTAAACGCAAGCTAACGAGTCAATGACTAACGAGAATTTTGCACTTCTTGTTAGTGATTTTGTTTCAGCCCACATAAAATTCATTGGTGGCTCGTTCCCTTCTCGTAACATTTAAACACTCTCCACCAGAAGCGGAACTTCTGGGCCCCAATGCAAAACCTGGAACGGGGCCCCCAACTATAATGCTTTATTCATAGTACTGGGCTCCCTATTTGGAGAAGAGAGGTCTTATGGGCCCCCCAAGGCTCCAGGGCCCGGGTGCAACCGCATCCCCTGCATCCTCATTAGTTACGTCCCTGCTCTCCGCTCAGTGTTGTACATAGAATGTGAAGCCCTGAATGAGAAGTGAACGATTCTCAAAGGGAATCTGCCTGTCTAAAAAGGCTGCACGATTGTGAACGAGTTAGCGGTTGCATCACTCACTTGTGAGCTCGTTCATATGAGAATCTGCTCATGTAAAAGGGGCATTACTTCAGGTTTCTAGAGTAGCACAACATTCTCAGCACAACATTCTATGTCAGCAGAACGTATGCTTGAAAAAAATGATTACATTGTGAAGCAGTCTGCCTTGTTTTTATCTGCTAAACTATGATGGAATGTGAAAATGATGATCGTGAAAGAAGTTATAGCCATAAAACTACTGCATACTGGAAGCAACATGTTTGTCTGTTTATTCATCTACCTTGACTAGCAAAGCCATACTTTCCTCTTTTTAACATTTTATAACTTTTTGTTCTTTTCACTCTATATCACAGATGCATTCCAATAGGTGGACCACATAGTTCATGCTGCTAATGAAATGTTTGATGTTAGCTGTCCCGCCAATTATATCAGAACAAAAAGGCTTCTTTTCATTATTGCCCAAATTACACGCTTCTCATTTTGACCACTTTATAGAATACATGTGGGTTGGTAGACAGCCAGCTTATGATGTGCAGATTTACGTTGCCTGTTGATAAAATAAGTGTACTTCTTTCAAAACATTTCACATTGTTGCCTTTTTAATGTACAGTCCATTACAGGGAAAAAGAGAGTTTCATACCTTTTTTTTCATGTCAAGCAAAGGATTGCTCACAATGTGTCAATTATTTCTTACTTCTTACCATGTCTACTTTTTTATTGTGTTACAAAGATAGACATTTCCCTATAGCTATGCAGTTTTTGAATTGCTGGTCATTGGAATTGCAGAAACAGTACAGCAAAGCCAATTTGGCTGTTTCCTTAATTTTGGCCACCGGTGGCTATGGCATAAAGACTGGTATTCTCACCTCAGCTATGATTGACTGAGACAGCAATACCCATTTAATGCTTTCCAACAGATCGTATCATTCACATTTCATTAGTAGAAGACACAAGACAAGACAGAATGTTAGCATAAACAAAATGACAGGATATTGCTTGACTTTTAAGAGCCAAAAATGGGGAAAAAAACTCTTCATTTTAGACTTGGATAAAAATTATAGTCATGTTTCTGAAATCTGATCTTTTTTTTTTTTAACATGGTGACAGAACTTTGGAAATGTTTTTCAATATCATCCAATGGAAAAACATGCTGATTGTTTTCCATTTCTGCTTTTAAACTTATCCAGGATGGAGGGACTTCAAAGCTTTGCAGAGGCTTGTTTTGTTCAGCAATGTACCTTCACAAAGGATCACAACGTGGTGGAGTTGCAGTGTACTATTACACAACATTTCTGTACAGTGATTGACACATAATCAATAAAACATTAGCTGAAAACACTGAAATCACCCCGTTAACTTTCTAAATGACTAAAAATTAGAGATGAGCGAGCATACTCGCTAAGGCAAACTACTCAAATGAGTAGTGCCTTATTTGAGTACCTGCCCGCTCGTCTCTAAAGATTTGGCTGCCGGTGGGGAGCGGCAGGGGAGAGCGGGGAGGAACGGAGGGGAGATCCCTCTCTCACTCTCCCCCCCTTGCTCTCTCCTGCTCACTCCCACAACTAATCGCTCACCCGCACCGGCAGCCGAATCTTTAGAGACGAGCGGGCAGGCACTTGAATAAAGCACTACTTGCTCGAGTAGTTTGCCTTAGCGAGTATGCTCACTCATCTCTATTAAAAATGGTTCAGAAAACACACATTACTCTTCTTAATCATCAGTGCAATATAACATAATATAATGCATATTCTAATATACAATGTAAGGTATAAATATATTTATACAGTGCATAATGCTGAAGCGCATGTACTCAGGCTTACCCCAGAATACGACATTACACTGTGTTAATTAAATGAATATGACTCCATGTTCTATCCTATGCGTAGCCATTTTGTGAGCAAGTAGCCATCTTCTGTGTCAATTATTTTGTACTTTTCCTTTAACAAGATTTGCTAAAATGTATTGAAGAATAAGAATGACTAAAACATTCCAAGGCCCTACATTGAATGTCTCAGGTCCTTGCGCCCTGTTCTCCTGTCTCTCTCTAAATAATTATTGTTTATAATTAAAGTACCTTTGTGTTCGGAGAAGTTAATCATGTAGAATTCTACTGTGTCTGTGCTGCTTTTCCTTTAGCAATTTACATGTTAAATTCCTTATCTTGCATGTTTATGTTTCTTTGACCAATGGTAATAAATGAATTATAATAGATTTGAATTATTGTCATTAGATCTAAGTGCCTCTGTAAAAGCTGCAGTGTGTCAATCAATAAACAGATTACTTTAGATCACATCCCATGCTGTGTGGTTTAATGTTAATCTCCTGAGCTCACCTTACCTCTAACATTGAATTTGGACCCCAATAGCATATCATATAGCAAATATTGGTTTGCAGTAACATTTGGGAGGGCCTCCTAAATGTTCAAGAAAAAGATAGTTAAACTGTTAGGCCGACTTTACATCTGCATCGCAGCCTCCGTTCGAAAACTCTGCTAAAAATCCTGAATGAAATAATGTAGCACATCTACCATCCAACATTGAGTGACATGAGCAAACTTGTAGAAGGGTATGTTTACACGCGGTAGATTTGTTGCAAAAATTGGTAGTAGTGTGGGTCATTCACAGATTTCCAAACTGCCTCTGGAAGTGACATCCTCACAAAAATTGTGCCTTATTAGCTTCAGGAAATGGTCAGCTGCTGCACACAAGCCTAAGATTACCATCTACAAGCCAAGTATTGGCTGGAGTGATGGAAAGTTCTCTGGTGTGATGAATCACAATTCACTATCTGCTAGTACGATAGATGAATTTGTGTTTGAAGGTTGCCCAGAGAATGCTACCTTCTGTAACACAGAGTGCCTACTGTAAAGTGTGGTGGAGGAGGGATAATGGTATGGGGTTATTTTTCAGTGCTGATCTGTGCCCCTGTGCATAAAATGAGGTCTATAAAGACATGATTTGAAAAACGTTCTATGGATGAATTCAAATGGCCTGGAGCCCTGGACAGAGCCTTGATCTCAACCCTAATGCATACCTTTTGGGGTGAAATGGAATACTGATTGTATGTCAGATCTTGTCTTCCAACATAAGAAACTGGCGTTAATTATAACAGAAATTGAGCTGGCATAGCTTTCTGTGTCAGCGCACGAAGGAGCTGAGATGTGACAAATATGTGAAGCTCGTCATATGTTAGTCACATCGTGCTCCAGTGGAAATTGTATTAAGACCAGCATTTGAAACGCCGGTTTTAGTAAATTTCCACCAATGTATATAGCAACATAAATCATTACTATTTAGTTTTCACACCTGTTCACTTAGCACTTGATTAATTATAAAATGCAAGGTGCCGATGGGTAACAGGAGGCGTCCCCAGTCCCTTGTCATCTGCTTACATGCTGCAATTGCTATTGATTGTGGCATGTAAGTGGTTAAAGTGCCAGGATCTGAGGTTTCTCTGTTCTTGCCTCTGAGGTGCTTAACTGAAGTGCAGCCAAAATAGGCTTTGTCCTTTAAGGGGCATTCCGAGCTTTTTAAACTGATGTCATATCCTGTTGATAGGTCATCAATAATTGATGGACGGAGGTCCACAGATTGGGATCACCATTTATCAGGTGATCTCCCAGACCACTGTCAGTGCAGTGAGCAGGACATCATCATCAGCGGTCAGCAGAGGAAGTGGGAGCACTGACTTCAATCCTAGTGGAATCCATGGGAGCACTGCATTTCTCTCCCAATGCCTGCTACTCTTATGGTCAGGACAGGATACGTCTCTTCCACTTTCTGCTACTCTTATAGTCAGGACAGGATACTTCTCTTCCACTTCCTGCTACTCTTATGGTCAGGACAGGATACTTCTCTTCCACTTCCTGCTACTCTTATGGTCAGAACATCACAAGTGGAAGAAAAGCATTGTATTTCCATTGATTTCAATAGGAGTGAAGCTGGTGCTCTTTCTTCTTACGCTGACCACTGATGACAATGGCTGGCCTGTTGCAGTGACAACATTCGGGACAATCACCTAATAGATGGGGTACTGAGCGGTGTATCTCGTCCATTATCACTTCAAAAAGCCTGGAATATTACTTTAATCTATGTCATACATGCAGTTTCACTGCCATGTGTGTGATGACATACTGCAAAGATGCACACTGGGACTCAGTTGCCCAAGGGCCCACATAAATCTGGAGCCAGCCCTGGTAAGGTGCCTCTTCCTCATTACACCTAATACAGAAGTATACATTAATTGGCTGACTGCCCTGTGAGATGCTTTTACCAATAAAGATGTATTAAGATGTGCCGAGTGCCGCGCTGTCTCTGTGTTTTCTCATTCTTAAAGGCTCCCTTAAAACCTGCCACAGTTATGACTTGCCGTTTAATGCCAATGTCTACTCTTTGTTGTAGAATTGTAAAAGATGTAGTTATCGCTTGGTGTGCAGATAAATGTATTTGCTGTTTTGTCACTAAGGACTCGCTCACATCAGCATCAAAGGCTTCACTAAGAGCCTCTGTTGCTAATTTCCACAAAAATCCCAGAAGCAATAGCTCTGCATGCAGTGCTAGTTCATGCTGGAAAATGTTGGGCTGCATGACGGCAGCCAGGCAGGTTCCAATACAGTCCATGGGTTCCATCTGGCATCATCCGGGTGCAGCATGTACCACATCTGGCACTTCCACTTTTACTATTGTTCGGCTCCTAGCTGTTTGCAGGAATAAAGAAAATCAGCGGAATGCAGGAGTCCATGTGCAGCAAATGAATAATTCCAGTGGCACGCAGTCTCTCAGGCAGCACACCTCGAGGGCCAGGGGGCTGCTGGTCTTTACGTTTTACCTCTAGAGGAGGGAGAGGAACGGGAGACTAGCAAGAATCTGCTGGTGCTGGCTTTCTCTTTTCCTCAAGCTATAGCTGCAGTGGGTGATGCAATATAGAAGAGATCCACCAGTCTCTTGGAAAGAAGCCAGTATAGCTGCACTTCTGGACAAATTCCCAGAGGAGACCTGTCTGACATGTCCATCTTCTTAGAAGGCTGGCTGCTCCTCCTCCCTCAAAGTGACCAGAACCAGCAAAAATTAAACATGGGCACAACACATTACAATGCAAGAGCGGGATGTTAACTGCACTCCACCCCCTTACAATGTCACAGGAGCTTATCTGACTGAAACCCACTTCTGTGGTGTCAACGTGCCCAACTAAAACCCACTTATGACGTCTCATGAGCATACCTGACTGAGACCGACTTGTGATGTCACAGTAGTTTATCTGACCGAAACCCACTTGTGATGTCACAAGAACTTGCCCAACTGAAACCCACTTGTTATTTCACAAGAACTAATCTCAGGAAAACGTATTTGTGATGTCAAAGGAACTTACCTGACTGAAACCCAGTTGTGATTTCTCAGGCGCATTGAAAGCAATGGTTTAGTTTCATCTCATTTTGTCCCATAAAACAGGACAAAATCACAGTCATCTGTTTAAGCCCGAAGGGTTCATTGTTTCATACCACTTGCAACAAATACTGACCCTCCCATCAGCATGCTATAACAGATATCTGCATTCATCTGAGCAGGTGATGTTTTTCAGCTGCTCACTGATCCAATTTCTGCACTCTTTTGACCACTGGAGTGCCGCCTTTCTACTTCTCATAGACAGCAATGGTACTTGAACTGGTCATCTGCTGTTGTAGCCTTTTTGTGCTAACAACTGAAGGGTTGTACATTTGAAGACATTAATTGGTTCACCAGTTTTGTATTAGGCTGCAGTTTGCTTGGCTACTCATTCACTAGAATGATTCTTGACATCCTTCTCTGACCCCTTTTGTTGGCAAGTTTTTTATGTCCTATGGATCCTCTTATGTTGGATGTTTTTTCATGAGCACACTCTTCTCGTTAAACTATCAGAACCGTTGCATGAGGAAACCACACAAGGTTGGCACTTTTTGAGCTACTGGCCCTGACAAGTTTGGAACTGATGACCATGCCTAATGCAAAGTCACTCAGATTGCTCAATTTTCCATTTTTAGCGGAGATTCACACTGAAACTGATTCACGGAAAACTTGCTCACTTGATTTTATGCTGCACTCCAGGGACACATGTCGAATTTCCAAACAGAGAAGCTTCACTCTTAAACGGACAGTGTCTCTAAGGGCTTCTTTACACGACCGTATTCGCTCATGTTTTGTGTTTTGCATACGTAAAATATTCACGTACTAAATAGAAAGGGAATAGAACCTATTTCAATGGGTTCGTTCTAATGAACGTTTTTTCTGTATGCATTCCCTGTGTGTGCAAAAAAGTAGGACTTGCTCTATTTTCCTGCGTTTTTGCACACCAAGGGCCCCATAGTAGAACACATCTCAACCTCATGCGCAAAATAGGCTCATTCAAGCGCAAATACGTAGTGCTGAGTCGAATGTATTTGCGTATACAGTCGAGTGAAGCCGCCCTAATAAAGTGGAAATTCAGTCTATATGCATATAGTAAATATGTGTGTATGCTGTGTATGTACTTAGTAAAGACATGTCTGGACTACTGCCATTTGTCAGCCAGGGCTGATCTTCATTCTCAGTATTTTATTAGTTTTTGAATTCTTTTATAGATTGCTATCCATGTGAAACAATAGCATAAATAATAAAATTATATTTAAAAAAAAAGTGTAAAGACTCAGTAATATTTGCCTGGTTAATTATATGCAGAACCCAATGGCTTCAATAATATTAATATTACTCATTTACTCACATAACAATGCAGCATGACATTTTGGAGCGACTCACAAAAGGGTGATGTGTTACATTATAAATGAATTAACAACGTGTGGGGTTTTCTTGTGTTTTACATTTAAGTGAAAATATTTTAGACATTGATGTTTTGTTCAGCAGCAAAATAAAAGAGAGAAAAGACCACCAATCACTTGAGATTCTTCAATGTTGGCCACCAGTTTTGCTATTCGGGGAGAGTTGCATATTTGCTAAATCTAAATAAGGGTCTTGCGTAGTTTCTCAGCAAAGAATCAACACTTAACTGAGTGACTTCAGCCCATAGTAACGACAAGTTCTTTCTTTATGCCATTACTTCATCTTGCATTAATCACTCATTTTACAACTTTGTGAAATGCTGTCATTCTGTATCCCTTTCATTGCAAGCCATGGCGTTCTTGCAGTGACAAAGAGCATCTGAAGTTAATGAGGCCGGTCTGCTGGCCATATAAAATATCAGACTTTTCACAAAGGACTCTCAGCTTCCCAAGCACTTTGTGTCTAATTGGGCTTGGTAAAGGCGTCCTCTATGTCTGAAGTATTCGAAAACGTTTTGTCAATTTTCTGCCACGTAATGACAGAATTAAAATATTTGTTTTTATGTATTTTATTGTATTGTGACGCTGATTCAGGATACGATGCAGAAGATGGAGTTACAACAAATGCACAGTATTTATTTTATGAACAAAGGAATTAAAATGTTTAATGTTGTATTATAACATCAAATAAGCAATTAAACTGTTACCATAGAATCTCCTAATGCTAGCTACAGCTAAATCCTAGGAGTATTAAAACTCTATTTACAATAAGGAACTTTATTATTACTATTATTATCTTTATTACTTTATGCACAATACGTAATAACAGTAGCACTTTGAGGAAAATATCAGGAATACTCCATAGTTAATAAGTCTGTATAGTCAAATGCAATGTGCAACTTCACTTCAGTGTCACCCACCCAAATGTAGTCTTTTAGAAAAGCTGGTTCCTGTGTCCAAATACAGTGTCCCTTTAAATATCACAGTACATAACAGTGATTAGAGCTCTTTAAATATCACAGTCCTTCCTATAACAGGCCTGGTAACACATCTTCCCTAGTGGTGTGCACAACTAGCAGTTTTACTGAGGCCGGCCTCACTTATGATTTGTTGCTGGCAAACTGCTTGATGTTCTCCCTGGTCTAGATCCGTGGCATGGAAGTGCAATCCCAATCTCTCCCTCTAGTCTCTGGGCAACAGACAGGTTTCAGTTCGTAAGTTCAGTGTCTGCTGCTTCCCAGGTAATCTTTCTCTCTCGTGTGCGATCAAGATTTTCAGCTCCTGCTGCTTTTCTCTCGCTGGCGGCAGCAGCAGCTCCTCTGCTGGTCATTGCAACTTCAGCAGATGGTGCTCCCACAGCACCTACCTCTCTCTGTAATGTGCTTCTCCTGTTGAACAGCAGGAAATTGCCTTTTTATAGTGCTGACATCATCTCACTAGAAAGTTCACAGGGAGCATGCTCAGTTCAGTTTGGAGTGGCCATCTTGGTGCTCCATTGTAAAGCCTGGTACACCCTTTAGGAGAGCTTCTTACAGTGTCACAGCAGAATGTGTAGAGCAATCATTTTTTTAGGACTGGTGATGAAACTGATTGAACAGTTTCCTTCTGACTCTAAAAAGAATAAGGCAAAAAGGTGCTGTGCCGTTAATAGGTACAAGGTAGGTATGAGGTTCCCAGAAGTACCTATACCTATGAATTATAATAAGAAGAGGCATTAATGAATTCGGTCAGGCTACTGGACTTTTCTGAAAGTGGACAATGTTTTTTTTTAAAGCAAAGGTGACTGCATTGCACAATAGTTACTTAAGCCACATTCAGAGTCTAGTCAGAGGTACAAATATGTTGCTCAAATTCCCTTTCTGGCACTGAATGAACCCTTTCCAATCCACTGTCTGACGTCTTCCTACATTCTGATTGAAGCTTGTACAGCTCCAATGTCAGAAGACGTACGACAGGGTATTCTTACCGCCTATTGCCAGCCACTCCGCTGTCGGAACCTCTCTGACGCACACACTGGCTTTAGCCAGCAGATGGCACTGTTGTGTAACAGCAAAAAGAGAAAGCCTTTTAGGAAACCCTGAATCCAAAATTGGATTGGAAAGGGTTAATGCTGCTAGAAGTGAATACTGTACAGTACCTGCATAACATGGTGCATGCTATGATTGTTTTCTGTTGCATTCTGTATAATTCCAACAGAAAAAAACCCGCATAGAATCTCCATATGGAGGCATACAGGGAGCACTGTGGATTTATGGATGACAGTTCTGAGTTTAAATTGCAAATACATAGTGTGGAGGCATCAGGCCCTCCCCCATACTGTTGGGACTGTTGGTTTAATATAGTAAGTTATGTCTTACTTTGTGAATGATCCCTCTGACTTATAAAGCTGCAGAATATGTTGGTGCTATATAAAAGAGATTTTTGCTGTATTGGTCCTCCTTATTCTAATGCACAGCTTTACTTAGAATACCGTTTAGTTATTGTACCTGCCTTCATGACTTTGTCTTTTCACTTTTGTGTATTCCTCTGTCTTCTGAGAACCACTACCAATTCTTTGACTTCTTCATTTTCTCTGCCTCTATTTTGATGACATCTTAAAGAAGTTGTGCAGTTAAAAACTAATTTTTCAAATTGGATCCAAATGACTGAAAACAATAAAATAAAGCGTACTGGCAGTCCAGAACTACAGCCCTGCGGTGTTTGTTGACAGTGTATGTTAGGTTATTGCTGCCTGCAAATCAGAGGCTGTAGCGTCACTGCCCATATTTCAGGCATCAGCGCTCACATGATAGCATCAGCGCTTTCTGGCATCAGCGCTCTGATTGGAAGACAGTGGTCACCTGACTACTACTGTCAATAGAGACCCATAGAATAGTGAGACTGCAAAGATGGATCGCCAAGGATGGGTAACTACACTTTGACACACACACCAGACTCATGGTGCACAGGCGTTACCCACTCATTTGTCAACCATCAGTCACGGTGGACACAAGCCACGTACACATAGGAAATATAGCACACATGAGCTGCTCCCAGACTGCACTCGGCACACAAGCGCCATTCATGCACCACTCACACACAGGACACATATCACCAGTGGCATACTAACAAAGTAGGCAGATCATGTGACTGGTGGTACAGGGAGATCCAGGGCTGAATGGCCCTACTCCCTGTCTCACCATTTACTTACCTCCCCTTTCCCCCAATGTTTAGCTAGCAGCAAGTCTCCTTGTAATTTACAATCTTTCTGGTCCTTAGGCTGCTTTCTCAGTGCAGAGGATATCTCCTCCTCTCTCTGGCAGTGCTATACTGATAGCAGCATCCAAACCAGCAGTAATGTAAGTTACAGAGAGCGACGTTGAGGGGAAGGAGAGATACAGAGTGGGCACTAAAAGCTTCAGCGGGCAAAGAGGGAGAAGTAAGAGCAGACACTATTACTTTGTGAGGCTACAGAAGGGGCACTATTACTTTGTGAGGCTACAGAAGGGGCACTATTACTTTGTGAGGCTACAGAAGGGGCACTATTACTTTGTGGAGCTACAGAGGGAACATTATTACTTTGTGGGGCCACAGAGGGGGCACTAGTAGTGGTAGAATGCAGAGAGTGTGTAGAGTTGTGGCTTGAAGAAATCTCCATGGTAGTTTGAACCCAAATAAAAAAAAGTTAATGATTAGAGATGAGCGAACGTGTTCTTCCGAGCTTGATATTCGTGCGAATATTAGGGTGTTCGGGATGTTCGTTATTCGTAACTAACACCATGCGGTGTTCTGGTTACTTTCACTTCCTTCCCTGGGACGTTAGCGCGCTTTTCTGGCCAACTGAAAGACAGGGAAGGCATTACAACTTCCCCCTGTGACATTCAAGCCCTATACCACCCCCCTGCTGTGAGTGGCTGGGAAGATCAGGTGTCACCCGAACATAAAAGTCGGCCCCTCCCGCGGTTCGCCTCAGATGCCGTGTGAGTTAGATGAGGGACAGTGCTGTTTGTACCGGAGCTGCTGTAGGGAAAGAATTGGTAGTTAGTGTAGGCTTCAAGACCCCCCAAAGGTCCTTATTAGGGCCACTGATAGCTGTGTGTTGGCTGCTGTTAGCAGTGGCAATTTTTTTTCTTCTCAAAATCGGCTCTGCAGAGCGTTGCACCTGGCATTAGGGACAGAAGTGCTGCATAGCAGGGAGAGTGTTAGGAGTGAGTGTAGCCTTCAAGAACCTCAACGGTCCTTTCTAGGGCCATATTTAACCGTGTGCAGTACTGTCCAGGCTGCTGTTAGCTGTGCTGCATTTTTTTTTGCTTCTCAAAATCGCCTCTGCAGAGCATTGCACCCTCCATTGATACTGCAGGGAAAGAATTGTATAGGCAGGGCCACAACACAGTTATTATTCATTGAATATACGCAGTGCTGCCTTTTGCTTGTAAAACAAGTGAAAATAATTCTATTTGTCCTGCCTCTGTCCGTCCTAAGGGCGGTGGACACATGTCGGCTGCGTGTGCAACCTGTAAAAATCAGACGCACCCAGCTACGTTTTACTCCTGGCTTCGCCATTTGCTTTCCTTAATTGGGAAAAAAAATACCTGCTCTGCCACAGTTAATAACTCTGCTACCCTCACGTTCTGTGACACATTAGCAGGAAAACAGCACAGTTATTAAACTTCTCATGTTCATAGAATATACGCAGTGCTGCCTTTTGGTGCAAAAAAACGGAAAATAATTCTATTTGTCCTGCCTCTGTCCGTCCTAACGCCGGTGGACACGTGTCGGCTGCGTGTGCAACCTGTAAAAATCAGACGCACCCAGCTACGTTTTACTCCTGGCTTCGCCATTTGCTTTCCTTAATTGGGAAAAAAAATACCTGCTCTGCCACAGTTAATAACTCTGCTACCCTCACGTTCTGTGACACATTAGCAGGAAAACAGCACAGTTATTAAACTTCTCATGTTCATAGAATATACGCAGTGCTGCCTTTTGGTGCAAAAAAACGGAAAATAATTCTATTTGTCCTGCCTCTGTCCGTCCTAACGCCGGTGGACACGTGTCGGCTGCGTGTGCAACCTGTAAAAATCAGACGCACCCAGCTACGTTTTACTCCTGGCTTCGCCATTTGCTTTCCTTAATTGGGAAAAAAAATACCTGCTCTGCCACAGTTAATAACTCTGCTACCCTCACGTTCTGTGACACATTAGCAGGAAAACAGCACAGTTATTAAACTTCTCATGTTCATAGAATATACGCAGTGCTGCCTTTTGGTGCAAAAAAACGGAAAATAATTCTATTTGTCCTGCCTCTGTCCGTCCTAAGGGCGGTGGACACGTGTCGGCTGCGTGTGCAACCTGTAAAAATCAGACGCACCCAGCTACGTTTTACTCCTGGCTTCGCCATTTGCTTTCCTTAATTGGGAAAAAAAATACCTGCTCTGCCACAGTTAATAACTCTGCTACCCTCACGTTCTGTGACACATTAGCAGGAAAACAGCACAGTTATTAAACTTAGATTATACATTCACTAGAGGCAGTGGGGCCTTTCGTTTTCAAAAAAGGGAAAAAATTATATTTGGCCTGCAGTCTTGCGCCAATTTATTAGCTGCCTGTGAAATCAAATCACTGGTAATACAGCATGCTGAGAGGTAGGGGTAGGCCTAGAGGACGTGGACGCGGCTGAGGACGCGGAGGGCCAAGTCAGGGTGTGGGCACAGGCCGAGCTCCTGATCCAGGTGTGTCGCAGCCGACTGCTGCGCGATTAGGAGAGAGGCACGTTTCTGGTGTCCCCACATTCATCGCCCAATTAATGGGTCCACGCGGGAGACGGTTATTAGAAAATGAGCAGTGTGAGCAGGTCCTGTCCTGGATGGCAGAAAGTGCTTCGAGCAACCTATCGTCTACCCGCAGTTCTGCGCCGTCCACTGCTGCAAATCCGAATCCTCTGTCTACTGCTCCTCCTTCCTCCCAGCCTCCTCACTCCACTACAATGACACCTGCTCAGGAGCGGGAACACTCCCAGGAACTGTTCTCGGGCCCCTGCTTAGATTGGGCAGCAGCGGTTCCTCTCCCACCAGAGGAGTTTATCGTCACTGATGCCCAACCATTCGAAAGTTCCCGGGGTCCGGGGGAAGAGGCTGGGGACTTCCGCCAACTGTCTCAACAACTTTCTGTGGGTGAGGAGGACGATGACGATCAGACACAGTTGTCTTGCAGTGAGGTAGTAGTAAGGGCAGTAAGTCCGAGGGAGCAGCGCACAGAGGATTCGGAGGAAGAGCAGCAGGACGATGAGGTGACTGACCCCACCTGGTGTGCAACGCTTACTCAGGAGGACAGGTCTTCAGAGGGGGAGTCAAGGGCATCAGCAGGGCAGGTTGCAAGAGGCAGTGCGGTGGCCAGGGGTAGAGGCAGGGCCAGACCAAATAATCCACCAAGTGTTTCCCAAAGCGCCCCCTCGCGCCATGCCACCTTGCAGAGGCCGAGGTGCTCTAAGGTCTGGCAGTTTTTCACAGAGACGCCTGACGACCGACGAACAGTGGTGTGCAACCTTTGTCGCGCAAAGCTCAGCCGGGGAGCCAACACCAACAGCCTCACCACCACCACCATGCGCAGACATATGATGGCCAAGCACCCCGCAAGGTGGGACGAAGGCCGTTCAGCGCCTCCGGTTTGCACCCCTGCCTCTCCCCCTGTGCCCCAACCTGCCACTGAGATGCAACCCCCCTCTCAGGACACAGGCACTACCGTCTCCTGGCCTGCACCCACCCCCTCACCTCCGCTGTCCTCGGCCCCATCCAGCAGTGTAGTTCAGCGCACCGTCCAGCCGTCGCTTGCGCAACTGTTGGAGCGCAAGCGCAAGTACGCCGCCACGCACCCGCACGCTCAAACGTTAACCGTCCGCATAGCAAAATTCATCAGCCTTGAGATGCTGCCGTATAGGGTTGTGGAAACGGAGTCCTTCAAAAGTATCATGGAGGCGGCGGCCCCGCGCTACTCAGTTCCCAGTCGCCACTACTTTTCCCGATGTGCCGTCCCAGCCCTGCACGACCACGTCTCCCGCAACATTGTACGCGCCCTCACCAACGCGGTTACTGCCACGGTCCACTTAACTACGGACACGTGGACAAGCACAGGCGGGCAGGGCCACTACATCTTCCTGACGGCACATTGGGTGAATTTAGTGGAGGCTGGGACAGAGTCAGAGCCTGGGACCGCTCATGTCCTACCCACCCCCAGAATTGCGGGCCCCAGCTCGGTGGTGGTATCTGCGGAGGTGTATGCTTCCTCCACTAAAGCACCCTCCTCCTCCTCCTCCTCTGTCTCGCAATCAAGATGTGTTAGCAGCAGCATGTCGCCAGCAGTCGGTGTCGCGCGGTGTGGCAGCACAGCGGTGGGCAAGCGTCAGCAGGCCGTGCTGAAACTACTCAGCTTAGGCGATAAGAGGCACACGGCCCACGAACTGCTGCAGGGTCTGACACAGCAGACCGACCGCTGGCTTGCGCCGCTGAGCCTCCAACCGGGCATGGTCGTGTGTGACAACGGCCGTAACCTGGTGGCGGCTCTGCAGCTCGGCAGCCTCACGCACGTGCCATGCCTGGCCCACGTCTTTAATTTGGTGGTTCAGCACTTTCTGAAAAGCTACCCACGCTTGTCAGACCTGCTCGTAAAGGCGCGCCGGCTCTGCGCACATTTTCGCAAGTCCCACACGGACGCTGCCACCCTGCGCACCCTGCAACATCACTTTAAGCTGCCAGTGCACCGACTGCTGTGCGACGTGCCCACACGGTGGAACTCTACGCTCCACATGTTGGCCAGGCTCTATGAACAACGTAGAGCTATAGTCG
The DNA here is from genome assembly GCF_035609145.1 of Eleutherodactylus coqui. Lineage (NCBI taxonomy): Eukaryota > Metazoa > Chordata > Amphibia > Anura > Eleutherodactylidae > Eleutherodactylus > Eleutherodactylus coqui. The sequence goes on along the minus strand of NC_089843.1, from coordinate 123,394,969 downwards.
AATACCAACTCCAACATGGGCGGCGCAGTGGGAGTCAGCCTCCTCAATTCCTTTCAGAAGAGTGGGCCTGGTTGGCAGACATCTGCCATGTCCTTGGTCATTTTGAGGAGTCTACCCAGGTGGTGAGCGGCGATGCTACAATCATTAGCGTCACCATTCCTCTGCTATGCATCTTGAGAAATTCCCTGCAAACCATAAAGGCAGCTGCTTTGCGCTCGGAAACGGGGGCGGGGGAAGACAGTATGCCGCTGGATAGTCAGGGCACCCTCCTGTCTATTTCTCAGCACGTACAGGAGGAGGAGGAGGAGCATGAGGAGGATGAGGAGGAGGGGGAAGAGACAGCTTGGGCCGCTGCTGACGGTACACCGGCTGATTGCCTGTCATCCTTTTAGCGTGTATGGCCTGAGGAGGAGGATCCTGAAAGTGATCTTCCTAGTGAAGACAGCCATGTGTTGCGTACAGGTACCCTGGCACACATGGCTGACTTCATGTTAGGATGCCTTTCTCGTGACCCTCGCGTTGCACGCATTCTGGCCACGACGGATTACTGGGTGTACACACTGCTCGATCCACGGTATAAGGATAACCTGCCCACTCTGATTCCCGAAGAGGAAAGGGGTTCGAAAGTGTTGCTATACCACAGGACCCTTGCGGACAAGCTGATGGTAAAATTCCCAGCCGACAGCGCTAGTGGCAGAAGGCGCAGTACCGAGGGCAAGGTAGCAGGGGATGTGCGTAGATCGAGCAGCATGTACATCCCAGGCAGTGCAACAGTCTTTAAGGGCCTGGCCAGCTTTATGGCTCCCCACCAAGACTGTGTCACCGCTCCCCAGTCACGGCTGAGTCGGCGGGAGCACTGTAAAAGGATGGTGAGGGAGTACGTAGCGGATCGCACGACCATCCTTGGTGACGCCTCTGCCCCCTACAACTACTGGGTGTCGAAGCTGGACACGTGGCCTGAACTAGCGCTGTATGCCCTGGAGGTGCTTGCTTGTCCTGCGGCTAGCGTCTTGTCAGAGAGGGTGTTTAGTGCGGCTGGGGGAATCATCACAGATAAGCGTAGCCGCTTGTCAACTGACAGTGCCGACAGGCTAACACTCATCAAGATGAACAAAGGCTGGATTTCGCCAGACTTCTGTTCTCCACCAGCGGACAGCAGCGATACGTAAGCAATACGTAGGCTGCACCCGCGGATGGAAGCTACGTTCTCTCTCACCATCCAAAACGGGGACATTTCTGCTTCATCAATCTGTGTCTAATATTCCTCCTCCTGCTCCTCCTCCTGAAACCTCACGTAATCACGCTGAACGGGCAATTTTTCTTAGGGCCACAAGGCTCACTCAAATAATTTTTCTGAACAATTTTTATAAGTTTCAATGCGCTTAAAAGCGTTGGAACTTTAACTTGAACCAATTTTTTGTTACACTGGGCTGCCTCCAGGCCTAGTTACCACTTAAGCCACATTAACCAAAGTGATTAATGGGTTTCACCTGCCCTCTTGGCTGGCCATGGCCAATTTTTGGGATGTACATTAGTACTGTTGATACAGCAATTTTTGTGGGCCCTCGCCTACAGTGTAATCAAATTAATTTTTAGCCCACCTGCATTACAGCTGACGTTACCTCAGCTGTGTTGGGCAATGCAATGGGATATTTTTGTGTACCGCTGGTGGGTTCCAGGGAGCCACCCATGCTGTAGGTGCACACGGAGTTTTTAATACATCTGTACACTTCTAAAGAACCCCAGTCTGACTGGGGCATGCAGTGTGGGCCGAAGCCCACCTGCATTAAGCACGACATTACTACCTCAGCTGTGTTGGGCAATGCAATGGGATATTTCTATGTACCGCCGGTGGCTTCCTGGCACCCACCCAGGCAGTGGGTCCACAGGGAGTTTAACCTACATGTGTCCACTTCTAAAGAACCCCAGTCTGACTGGGGCATGCAGTGTGGGCCGAAGCCCACCTGCATTAAGCACGACATTACTACCTCAGCTGTGTTGGGCAATGCAATGGGATATTTTTATGTACCGCCGGTGGGTTCCAGGGAGCCACCCATGCTGTAGGTGCACACGGAGTGTAACCTACATGTGTCCACTTGTAAAGAACCCCGGTCAGACTGGGGCATGCAGTGTGGGCCGAAGCCCACCTGTATTACGCACGACATTACTACCTCAGCTGTGTTGGGCAATGCAATGGGATATTTTTGTGTACCGCCGGTGGCTTCCTGGCACCCACCCATGCTGTGGGTCGACAGGGACTTCACAATTGGGAGTTGTACCTGCCTGTGTCTATGAATTAAAAAGCCCGGTCTAACTGGGGCATGCAGACACCTTGACAGAATGAATAGTGTGTGGCACATAGGTTCCCCATTGCTATGCCTACGTGTGCAGCTCCTGATGGCGGTGGCACAGGATTCTATTTCTCATTGCTTCTGTACAGCATTGTGGGCTATCGCCCCGCCCCTTTTAAAGAGGGCCGCTGCCTAGCCATGCCAACCCTCTGCAGTGTGTGCCTGCGGTTCCTCGTCATGGCAGACGCAATTCTAAATAGACATGAGGGTGGTGTGGCATGAGGGCAGCTGAAGGCTGCGCAGGGACACTTTGGTGTGCGCTGTGGGGGGGAGGGGGGGCGGTTGGTCAGCATGTAACCCAGGAGAAGTGGCAGCGGAGTGTCATGCAGGCAGTGATTGTGCTTTGTTGGAGGTAGTGTGGTGCTTAGCAAAGGTATGCCATGCTAATGAGGGCTTTTCAGAAGTAAAAGTTGTTGGGAGGGGGGGGGGGCCCACTCTTGCCGGTATTGTGGCTTAATAGTGGGACCTGGGAACTTGAGATGCAGCCCAACATGTAGCCCCTCGCCTGCCCTATCCGTTTCTCAGTCGTTCCCATCACTTTCTTGAATTGCCCAGATTTTCACACATGAAAACCTTAGCGAGCATCGGCGAAATACAAAAATGCTCTGGTCGCCCATTGACTTCAATGGGGTTCGTTGTTCGAAACGAACCCTCGAACATCGCGGGAAGTTCATTCCGAATAACGAACACCCGAACATTTTGGTGTTCGCTCATCTCTATTAATGATTTGAAAACAAATGTGCTCTAGAACGTTTGTTCACCCAGCTATGACCCCATGTAAACAGGTCAGTGATCAGCCACCAAACGAGGAAATGCTTGTTTGTCGCCTGACTAGATCTTTTGTGTTGCTGTAAAAATTATTGCTGTTGACAGCACATCCCCCCATGTAAATGGGGAATGTGCTGCTGCTGATGAAAGTGTATAGGGGATGAAGAAGCGTTCATCCCTCAAACATTCTTGAATAGGCTGTGTGATTATCGCTCATCATCTGACTTGAGAAGGCCCTTCCACCCCTTGGCGTTCCAGTGCTGCTCGCTGCTGTGGAGGCGCTATGTGCACCCCAGGTTACCTGGGAAATATGTTGGCTTGGTTTAATTTAGGTTGATCTTCCTGAAGTCAACAACAGAGAAGTCAACGATTGTCTGAACTCTAGATGAGCAATTACAAATGAGAGCACAAGCGGATATGATTGGTTATAGTTAGAAATAAATTAGATAGCATTTTGTCTCCACAGTATAGCTATAGACACTTATTTTATGTGTGTACTTAGGATTAAAATGTTCCATTTTATAAACATTCTTAGTTTTAAGAATAGAGATGAGCGAACGTGCTCGTTCAGAGCAATTACTCAAACAAGTATCGCTTTTTTCGAGTAACTGCCTACTCGGGCAAATGATTCGGGGGGTGGCGGGATGAAGCGCCCCCCGAAACTTTTCGCCCGATTAGGCAGTTACTCAAAAAAAGCGATACTCGTTCGAGTAATTGCTCTAAACGAGCACGTTCGCTCATCTTTATTTAAGACCAAAGGGTTTTGTAGCATCAAACTCGTGGATCTCTGTTTATTTCTCAGAAAATAATTTACCTATACAGCTACTCTAGTCATTTTATACCACCATCCAAACTTCTAAATGTCTACTGGATACTCATTGATGAAGTAGAATAATTTGGTAAACTGCAAAATTTACTACTTTTTTAACAAAAGGGGTTATCCAGCCTTTAAATGGGTATTCCTTGCTTTTTACAGCTGATTACCTAGCCAGAGTATAGGTTATTAGCAGTAAAAAGGCTGGAATACTCCTTTAAATATTGGTGCCTTTCCTCAGGATTGTTCACTTAAATAAGACAAGCCTGTAGTACTCAGAATAGCCACTATAATTGATACGGCGTTCTGAGTACAAACATGATTGTGCACGGCGTAAACATGGAAGAGGTGGAAGCGCTCACAGGAACGCCATGGCCCTTTTAATCAAGTTGATTGGCAGAGATCCCGAACACCAAACCCCATCAATTGGGTATTGATGGTTTATTCTGAGGATAAGCCATTGATATTTAGAGGCTAAATAACCCCCTTAAGGACACGGCTCTTTTGGATCTTAAGAACATGGCGATATTTTTCATTTTTCATAATCACATACTGTAAGCCATAACTTTTTTCATTGATGTAGTTGTGTGAGGACTTATTTTATGTGGGATGAGTTGTATTTTGCAATAGCACCACCTTGGGGTACATACAGAATAACGTATTGACTAACTTTTATTAACCTTTTATGGGGAAGGATAAAAAATTAAATTTCGCCATTGTTTTTTTTTTTATTTTGTGCCATTCAGCATGAAGCATTAAATACCGTTACCTTTATTCTTCAGGTCGGTGTAATTACGACTATATCAAATTTATAAAGCTTTTTAGGGTTTACTACTTTTGCACAATAAAAATACTTGAAATCCTATGGGGGGAAAAAAACGGATTCATTTTATTTCAGTTTCTCTCTTCCAAAAATGGAGAAGAGAGATGGAAACCCTGAACTAAAACCCCAACGTAGGTGTGAAAGCAGCCTTAGGGTCCATTTAGACGGGACGAATGTTGGGCAAACGATGCCCAACACTCGTCCCTGTGTGTCCTTACTGCTGTGCTGTTGCACAGGAGCTAGAAGCACTGGCTTGCTCACAGAGCTGCCAGCAGGGGGGCGAGGTGGCTGCAGGAGATTTCTCTCCTAACGCTCCCCTGCCGCTCTCCATTGACTTAACATAGCGGCCATGCAGTACTGAACGGACACTATTCACACTAAATGATGAGCAATCAGCTCATCATCCATCGTTTATGGTGCATAAACGATGGACGATGAGCTGATCGCTGATCCCTCAGTGTAAACAGCAGCTGTTCAGTACTGAATGGCCGCTATGTTATGTCAATAGAGAGCGGCAGGGGAGCGTGAGGAGAGAAATCTCCTGCAGCCTCCCCACTGAGAGCTAACGATACTGGCTACCATGCAGGTGCGTGGGGACGAGTATGTGCAGGCACGAGTGTCGGGCATCGTTTGCCCTACATTTGTCCCGTCTAAAAGGGCTTTTACTCTTAAAAAACAACTTTTCTATGCAGTAATTTCAGACAGCCAGCAAGGGGCACCTAATAATTGCTTAAAAAAAACATAACACTTTTCCATCCCATGTCTACTTATATATTAATTATCATAGTCATTCTTCTGAAATAGATTCAATTAAAAAAGCACTTTTATTAAGAACTTTATTTAGTTATTATAACACTAAAAAGTGAGTCTTTAGAAAATGACCAGTAACAAAGCATAAAAATGAAATGTGACCAGATGGGGCTGCAGGTGATAAAATACATCATTGTATATACCACATTAAAATACCAAAACAGGAGGGGAGATTATGTCTCGCTTTATATACAAGAATATATTGTCTGTTTCATTATTTACAATAGCATTAAAGCAATTTTTACAACTATGTCAGGTACCATGCTGCATATAGTACAATGGAGATGAAAGAAAACAAGACATTTTACATTGGATAGTAATGGAAAGTTCGCAAAAAGGGGTTGCAACTTGAGATGACTGAACAGTATTGAACCCTGTGTTACTCATGCCACAAAATGGAATGTATCTGAACCTTAAACAGTTTATCGTCTTAAATGTATTAATATGTGCAATATAGCAAATTCACTTATATGATCTGCTTGCAGTCCTACGTATAACTATACATGACGAGTTATGCCAAGTGGCAGATTAAGCTCTGCTGTGTTTTAATTTATTCTCTGTGCTAACAGCTGGAATAAAAGATTTCTGGGGTGGCTGTGACGGCCCCAAGCAGGCTGTTTGTACGAGAAAAGGCTTTGAATGCAACCATGGTGGCCTTCAAACAGTTAAAAGGAAAAACAGATGGTCTTAGGAGACTATGGGAAATTTATGCACACAGACATATTCTCTGTCTGACCAATCCACAAATATAGAAGCATTGTGTACTTAGGTGCAGAAGGTTGTAGCTGAACATCCAAGTTTAGTCTTTTATAAGGGCTGGAGTTATTTTAGTGCCTGGATTTAATGACAGCCAATCTCGGATTGTAGAGAGGAGATGTGTGCATCTTTGTTCCATCGTTCCGCAAAGGTGCCAGACACAACTGAACAAAGACAGAAAGTGATGAGATGTGACTTTGCAAACTTTTTCCTTATGAAACTGAGACATGGGGAGGAGGAAGATACAATCCCCGGGTGCTTTGTTCCCTAACCAACTTGTTAACCACTGACTGCATAAAATGGAAATGAGTGAATAAACTTTTCAGTCTTTAGGCTCATACATGGAATTATATTTATGATACACAGCACAAGGATCCCAAGTAAGGCTCCCATAGAGTTATATGGAACTTTACTGTACCTTCATGGGCAGTGGCATACAAGGAAGAGATGGAGTCCCATAGTAAAAACATATATAAGGCCCCGCCAATATGGTGTCCAGTTTTGCCCCCCAGGACAGTAGAGCCTCGTGCGTGTTACCTTTAAATAACCCTTGAGCGAATTCTCCACCTCGGTTTTTGCTAACAATGCAGTTCTTATTTGGAGGACAATCCTGCATATGGTCTCGCTATCCAGTAGAAAAATGAATGGTGCAATAACACTCTCTGCAAGGTCCCATAGAAGTTGCATGGTTTGCCTCTATGGCACATACGCCCCTGTTTATGGGCCTTTATGAAGTACAAAGAACATTTTCTTCTGGTTTATGTGAGAATCAGTGAGAAAAAAATGGTGGAGTCCACCAATGCATATCATATAATATAACATCACACAGTGGTGCACGGATTGCATATCGCAGACTGACTGCCACCATACACTGTATGCATGAAGACTTGATCTGGATACACTTTATTCGTTTCTGTACAAGGTGTCACATGATTCACTATGCCCTATTAAATAAACCGGCTGAAATGCTCTTCCTCTAATCTCAGGAAAACTTCTGCAATGTATATAGAATCACTTAGCCGAAATAGAAAACTTGCTAACTATAACTCAATATTCAGATATGTTAAAAATGTTTTCATCTCGCTCAGAGCGCTTTCACTTGTAGCGGAATATTTCACAGCACACAGTGGAATATTTTGCCATGGAAATCTGCAACAAAATCCACATATGGATTTTGACCCAAATTTTAAGCAGAATTTAGCCATATATAAACCCTTGTCAAAATCTGCACAGTGTGGATTTTTGCATGCAGCAGAATATTCCATTACATGTTGCGGAATATTCGTCTACATGAGAAAGTGCCCTAATAGAGATTGTAGAATTTCACTTTTTCCCCCAAAATGTAAAGATTTTCCATTCACACGGGTCTGATTTCATGTTTCATACGTAATATCCCATTTTCTTCACAAATAACCTGCTGGGTGACACAATGTTTCAAACACTTGCTACTTAGTGTGCAACGAAGAAATACAGAATGAAACAGCTTTCAGCAGACAAAGAGATAAAGTACTGTTAATAGTCTAGAGTATATTTGTTAAGCAGGATGGGATGCAAACTCACAATCCTACAAATCTTGCCATCTCTAATTGCAACAAATTCTAACAATCCTTTCACATGTAGAATATAACAAAATAGACGTGGAAACAGTCAACAAGTTTGCATCCAGTAAATATTTTTCTACATTGTAATTCGTGGCCATCATAAAAAAAAATATTTGGATTTTTTTTTTAGCAGTTTTCATATTATTTACAAGTTTTTATTTAATAATAATTATAATAAAAATAATAATACTCGCCGTCGTTAAAAAAAAAAAGCCATCGCCCCCCAGCCCTTTTGTTATATTTCAGAAAGGATGGGTCCCCAACAAAATGGGAGAAAGGTGCAAAAAGACTAGCCCCAGTGCTGAAAGAGTTAATGGAGGAACTAGCACTGCAGCTTGCGAATGCTGCGAGAGATCCTTTTAAACTCCCGTTGCCCTTTCTGCCACCGCTTGACTGAGGTGATGACCAGCTCCCCTCCGAGCTTTTGTCCCATCACTAAATAGGGAGCGTTAATGTCATTCATCTCGTCGCAGGTACACTGCAGGCCATCTTTAAGCCACAGCACAGTCTTCTTCAAATCTCTTTCTGTTACCCCATTCAGTTTGTAAATGGTTTTGCTCTTTGTCTCCGGGATGATCTTAGTGTCTCCATTGATGTAGGCGATCTCCTTCACTTTTATCTTCAGGGCTAATGAGGGTAGAAGAGGGGGAGGCAAGCAGAGAGATTGGTGAGAAAGAGATTGAGAGAGACACGTCCATTAGTACCCACAGCAGACAACTTAGGGTGGGATGTGTTGCTAATGAAACTGTCAGGCGCTGACACAATTACAGCAGGTGGCTCTATTTTTAAAACCACAAAGGGCATCAAAGTCGTTTCATATCAAACCCTTATGTCTTAACCCCTATGGTGTCTCTCTGGGATCAGGCCTACTGTCCTTAATGTATTGCTTTGTAGAGTTGGCCTGTTCATGGAAACAATCATTAAATCCTGCACACTCATCCAGCAAATATTTTAGGTTATTCAGACATTTAACTACGAATGCGAACCAGATCCCCTATAACGAGCTGCTAATATACGGTGTAGTTGAGAAAAAACAATTCAGCGCTATATAGCAATACTAGTGGTCCTATATTAAATTAACAATAGTGTAAGAGAAACCAAGTAATCTTGTAGATATGATACCTTTTAATGGCTAACAAAAATACATGATGTTATAGCGAGCTTTCCAATCTACTTAGGGTTCTTCCTCAGGCTTAAATGAAATAGATCAGAAGAGGCAGGCATGGATGCGCTACATGATGGTATGGCGCATAGACCTCTGGGGGCCCCATGGAACATGGATTTCAATTTTGAGTTGTGGCCCCTGTAAGAAAGTAAAACCCAACTGCAAAGTTGAAGAGTAGCATCTGAGAAGCAGAAATCTACTTTCGCTGTCCCTTTAAGTCCTATGAGACTGCTGCTATGACTGAAGGAAAGCGTACTCGAAGTGGCCTCCTTCTGCTACAATATAAGCATGGAACCGTTAACAGTGTAGTCTAGGGCTGACGTAATCTTTGTGAGACCGTGTTAGTGAACAACACAGCGCTGATTCAGTGCAAATACAATGTAAGTTACTAGTAAGTGAACAACACAATCAGAAGCCAATGCAAATTTCAATGTGAACATGTGGGTTGTAATTTGGCGCAATTGCCTCGTTGAACCTGTCTGATTCCAGGGACTCTCAACATGGATTGGTACTGGAATCTTCTGTAGACAATGGTGGATGACTTCTGTATGATCTCCAACTATTGTAGCAGAAAAAGGCCACTTCGAGTATGCTTTTCTTACTGCAGTCATAGCAGCAGTCCCACAGGACTTGGAGAGAAATGGAAAGGAGTTTTTTGCTCCTCACATGCTACTCTTCAACATTGCAATTGGTTTTTATTCTCTATCTTTTACAGGAGCCACAACACAAAATTGAAATCCATGAACCCCATATGTCTTACATTATTTTTTGCCCCAAAAGAGGCACAGGATCTTATTTTCGGGGGATGTCTCATACTTTCCTAGCATGCACTGTCAGGGTCCCTCCCACTGCTCTCAGGCGTTGTGGCAGACTTGCTTGCAGTTCTCAGTGACAACAGAACATCGCTTGCTGGTAAAGGGGTTTGTAAGCCGCGTCTCCAGCAAGCAATTGTTCTGATTGGTTCTCAAGTGCTGTTGCTCAGCTAATCAGAGCCAGTGCTCAATGAACCAATCACAGGCATTTCAATGATTGGCTCCGATTGGCTGACCCGCAGCGATCGAGAACCAATCAAAGCTATCACTTGCTGGAGGAATGGTTTACAAACCCTGTTACCAGCAAGAGATGTTTTGTCAGTGCTGAGAACTGCAAGCAAGCCTACCCCGAACTGCGGAGACCAGCTGGAGGGACCTGGACAGTAACTGTTGCTTTTTTTCTTTTCAAGTAGTGTAGCTAGGGCTTATTTTTGGGGTTAAGCTTATATTTCAAGCCCCCCCCTCCCTGAAAATCAGGCTAGGGCCTATTTAGGAGATCGGTCTTACTTTTGGGGACACACGGTAACACTGGATCAGTCTTTTTGACTATACTCTGTATACAAGTTAGCCAATAAAAATGTCACCTCTATAATACTCTTGTATTAAAAAGACAAAGGTATTTAACATCAATAGAAAACAGAAGAAAGTTTCCATGGTTCAAGAGGGAATATGTGAGTCAGAGGTGAGTTATAGTATTCCCCAGATTTTAGCATGACTTTTATGACTGACTCATCATTCATGCCATTCTAACTTCGAGACAACTTTCTGTGTAGACGTGACCTGCTACGTGCTTCCTCAGACCACATTATTAGGAAAGGACAAGTTCTGGGTCACCGACTGTCAGGTATGGCTGGTGATTAACTGCCAGACTCATTTCTCCTTCTTAAACACATGAAGAAGAAAATGTGTAACAGAATCACATCTATTCATCCATCCATCCATCCATCCATGATGTATATACGTAAAGGGACTATACCACCAATTGTTTTTTTATTAATCAAAAACAGATAGAAAAACATTTTCCATTTTTCTCATCTATCTTTATTTTCTGATTGTCCATTTTTTTATTCTGTTGTCTGTACATGACTGTGGGGGTGGCCATCTTTCCTGAGCTACATTTAACAGCATTTAGGACTTCGACGGACGAACGTGACATGCAGCGATTTCACTGGATTCATTCTCACATCTTTTTTGCGCCAGTTGTTTTCACAGATGCAAAAAGAAAAATAAGACCTGCCCTAACTTGTGCATGTTTGCGCAGAAAAGAACCCATAGAGGTCTATAGGAGGTGCACAAACATACACATCGGCTCGTGCGAGTATGCATTAAACGCAGCGCATTCCCGCGATCACCAGTATTGTCTTAGGTTAATTAGCCTTTTAAATGAAGGCGGGTGATGTTCCCTGTGTGGATGAGCAGTGCCTGTGCAAATATGCTCCAAATTTGTGCAGGTGCGAGGGCTAAATACGCTTCTTCATTGCACAAAAAAAATTGCGCAGGAGAGGGTGTATTACATTACATGCTTGTCTGTCGAAACCCTTAGAAATATTCTTTATAGCAGTCTCATGGGCCATTCACACAATGGACAGGAGCTGACCCACTGACCTTTTTTGCTGACTGTTCTAGACATGCTCTGTGACCTGTGCAGGGGTCATTTTGCAGGGAGGGGGAGTAGATGGTCACAGCTTATACCTATTGTGCATGGTGGATCCTATGTTATCTACATATAGGTGTTACCTTTCCTGCCTGCAGATGTAAGTGGGATGACTGCTGCAAGGCAACAGATCAGGAAGTGACAGACTAGCATTAGGTTATTTTTTACTACAGATTGTGACCTGAAAAAAAAATCACCAATTCTTTAGAAAAATGTTTAACACAAAAGGCCAAATGTCCACGGGCGGATTTAATTGGCGGAACACGCAAATCAAGTTGCCCAGAGGGAAACATACATCGGCATCCGCACATGAATTAAAGCATGGGGATTTGTTTTGTGGAACCTTTGGTCCGCAAAACAAATCGCAGTATGCTTCATTTCAGTGCGGTTCCCACATGGACGGCTTCCATTGAAGTCAAGAGAAGCCGTCTGATCCGCGGATTGTCCGCAAATGAATTGCGGAAGGGCAGTGGATTCCGCGGGAATTTAAAAAAAAAACAAAAAAACAAAAAAACCTTCACCAGCCGGAGCTTTTGCACATATCCACAGGGAAGAAAGTAGATGACCCAGACAGGCACGCAGAAAACCCGGACGGGAAAACAGTGTCCTCGGCCGCGGGCAGGGTCGTATTCCGCTGCGGACTCCCACATGCGGAATCTGATTCACCTGTGGACATTGGGACAAAATGTGATTGATATAATAGGTCATTATCTAATGACACCTTCCCTTAACCAGCTGAGCTCTGAGTCTATTACATAGTTTTTGTGTACTATGTAACAACTTGACATAGTACACAAAAACCTGTTGCTGTCACATATATTTACAGTAGTTCCAGTTGTTACAAAATATCCTGATTTTGAAATAACCAATAGTGATGTGATTGGCAGATCTACTTTTTAGGGGTTATAAATGCTGTGTAAGTTTCTTTTTAAGTATGTTAACCCAAACATGTATATGTGAGCTGTATGGATATGGATGATGCATTTGAATTACTCATGTGGTCATGTTCTCATATAGGGGAGCTGGGGAATACGAGACCCTGTTCCCTTCACACACATGATGTGGAATTTCTGCTTGCGGAATCACTGCTGAAATTCCGCAGCGTTTACAGCACAAGGCCAATGACTGAGATTTAATAAAGCTCCTTCACATCTGGTGGATTTTTTCCATAGATACGCAAGGAATTTGAAAAACGCTGCGGATTATGAATACACACTGCGACTATTTTGGTTTCGGAAACTGCGCTGAAATGCAGTGGAGTTTTGCTATAGAGATCAATAGATAACATAGAAAACGCCACTTAATATTATGCAATTTTATGCAAATTAGTGTCTTTTTGCTTGGATCTGCATGTGGATTTTCGCTGGGTGTGCAGAATTCCGATGTGGAAAGTCACATTTTAGCATTAAGAAATTACATGTTACTTTTTGATGCTGAAAGTCGCAGAAACATGATTTTCCATGTCAGAAATCCGCCCGGGAATTTTCTCATTGGCAGAGCTAAAGTCGTGTGTGGATCCAAAGCAAAAAACGCTGCAAAAAGATGGTGACTTTGCCTCAGTTCAAGGTGGAGTTCACGCCATATAAACATACCCTCATTGCACGAATAAGCAACATATGTTTGGCGCGGGGTTGGGGGGTCAGATTTGAATGGTTATATTTTAAAGATCGTATTCTCGAAAGTGTCCTAGTTAATTGGAATAGGAAATTGCAACATGCTGTACAATCACAGCCAAAGGCCGGGCTCACACGAGCAGGTGATCACAGCGTACTGCGTGCGTAATACACTGTACTAATCTCCCATTGGCTGCCATGTTGCTGCTCAAACAAACTGCACGAAATACATGCGCAAGAAAAAGAGTGGTATGGTCTATCTTGGCGTGTATTACGCATGCATATACACGAAGATAGCGCATGTGGATTTGCGGCATGCAGCAAGTATGCAATGTCATTGCACACTACTCGAGTGCCACCTGGCACGCAACAAATTACGATTGTCTAAGCCCAGCCAAAAACATAAAAAACAGCCAAATGCTAATGGGAATTTAATAAATAACAACTCCATGGCTGCGGACATGCACAGTACAGATTTTTTCTTCAAAACTCTCCTTCCAGTGCCATCACTAGGTGATGACGTGGGTACCCACGATCTAATCACAATGTCAATTGCGGATGGGCCAGGGCTCGGACAGCTTCCATTGACTTCAATGGAGGCCATCTGTGCAGAATCTGTACGCTCATGTGAGCAGACATAAGAATGTTCTATTTTTTGAATGAATGTAAAATACCATGGATCATCCGCGCGGGTGACGATCACGGATTCCGCAATTCAAATGCGGTCATGTGAGACTGGCCTTACAGAATGTATAAGTCTTACAATGTATACATTACAATTTTTATGTATATGTATGACAACAATGACCCTTGCAGAACTCCCCAACTACTACTGTAGGTAGTGTTTATGATACTAGTGTCTTCCCTTTGGGCAGGAGTGCCTTTGGAAGTCCTGAAGTTCCAGGACCTGGGGGTGAATGCTACCTCTGCGTGCCCTATAGCTATACCCTTGACTGTATATTTGGCTTATCTTATCACCAGCATTGTATATACCATGTAACAGGGGCGCAGAGTGGAGCACAAATCTAAGCTCTCACTCACGACCTGAAGGTTGTGTGTTCAATCCCCGCATGGTTCAGGTAGTCAACTCATCCCTCTGAGGCTGGTAATATGAGTACCCAGCTTGGTAGGGGGTAATAAATAAATTACCTGAAAGCACTGTAGAATAAGTTGGGCTATACAAATAACAAGTCCTGTCCAGTATAATGTAAGTATAGCTTACCACCAACATTATGTATATAACATTCAACTTTTTCATTGAGCATTACTGTATGTTTTATACATAGTTCACCAGCAAAATTACAGTATGTACATTCTTTACATCCTAAGATTATGTACTGTATATGCATTACTAGAACTACATATAAATGGCTCTATATGTCTTAAAACAATGTATAATTGGCATATTGCCAACAGCCTACAATTAACTCATCACTATTATACAACTATCTTACCATAAACAGTATATATTACATATACCAGCGACTCACATCTGCATTGGAATCCCTGGTCGGAGGTTCCATTGTAGATCTGGCTCAAACTACCGGAAGAAAAAACACATGCATGCAGCGCTTTTTCTTCCATCCAAAAACCAGGAACCTGAGCAGAAACTGAAAGGACCCAATATAGTCAATGGAGTCCATCCGGTGCTGTTCGGTTCTATTCAGAGACTGAGCTGTTTGGCTGCGGGGATTCCCTTTACTGCTCCCCCAATGGAGCAGGAGAGCAGATTCCCCCAGCGCAGGCGTGAAACCACCCTTACATACCAAGAAATGGCTGTAGTGTAAACTGTCATTAAGTACATTGACTTTGAAAAATAGGTCTTTTTATATCTGGTGAACTGTGCAGCAGCCTTGTGTATGTGGTGCAATTGTGTCCACCATTACAGCATGATAATTACTATGGAGATGTCATAGTCGGCGTACTTTACACAAGCCAGTCGCAGTCATTACCCTTCACAATAAAATCGCAGCTTGTTTTCATTTGTCAGGATTAATATCCTGTACGCCCAGGCCATACACAAACTGCGATTGTACAACAGTTATGGCTGCACTAGAAGTCAACCCAACACTTTTTTTTATCATTCACATCCAACTAATCGACATCTACCATCATCAATCAAGTGCGCTGCAGCAAGGCTATGCTGGTTATTCCTTCCATCCCAAGTTCATAGCCGATTGATTTATGTTACGAATAACTCTTGTTTCCTGTCTTAAAGGGCCCAGTGAAAGGTTTAAGAATGTTGTTTATACCATCGCCGGCCTGATGTCAGCTCACATCTACATCCTAATTGGCGCTTACACTGCCTGCATCCAAACAAGCTGCAGCGGCTGTCAGTCAGGCTGCAATAACAAAGTATACTGCGGGGCTACAAAACAGGGATCCCTTTCTGTGCACCGCCGCCTCCTTTGTTTTACCACCAATTAATTCCAAATCGATGCTTTTCGGTTTCTGCCACTCAGATTTCATGAGGTTCTTAGTTCGGAATGAGCTTCACTTTTCTGCTATTGCTCTTTCTTATATACTTATTATGCACTGTGTATGGATGGATTTTTGGTTTATAGAACGTGTATGTTTGTGTAAGCAGTGGTCTGCACTTCTTCATTAAAGAGCTGCTGCGGTACCTTTCACACAGGTTGGAATTAGTCCGTGTGGATATTTATGCATCACCATGTTATCCCTATGGGGCTTGAATTCCGCACCTGTTGAAATCCGCGTATTTTTACTGCAAAAACACTATATGAAATTCTGCAACAAAAAAAGCTTTCTACTGCGGAATTAAGGCTGTTTTGTAGAATTGTTGCGGATTTCTAATGGTCAGGAAATGTAATGCCACAATTAAAGTCTGCGGAAAGGAACACAAGACGTTCCGCAGTTAAAAAGGCAACAAAATCTGCACTAATGAACAAAATCCGCATCTGCGCTGCGTCCCGTGTGAAAGGTCCCTAAATGAAAGGAGTGCTTGATGGATTCTGTTGGCTCCTCACTGCTGACTTGGGGGTCCATAGCTGAAGGGGCTGCACGTCTACTAAGACAGCTTTATCATATACTCTGATGTCATCTATGTAGTGATATATGTACATGAACACCTTCTGCCCCACTGTAGCTGCTGCCCCAGAAATCAGAGTTGGAGGACTACATTGTTACAGAGTAAATTCCAAAGGCTGGCATGTTTAAAGCCACGTTCCCAGTATTGTCACAGATGTAGCCAAGTTTAAAGGGACTGTATCACTCATTTTGTTTTATGAATGAAAACTAGATAGTAAAACAATTACCATTTTTCCAATCTGTTTTTACTTTCTGATTGTCGATTTTTTAATCTGTTGTCCGTACATGACTATGGTTGCGGCCATGTTCTACATTTAACAGCATTTGGAGACATGCTTTACAGCAGCCTCATGGGCCATTCGCACAATGGACAGGAGGGGACCCATTGACTTGTATGGGACACTGGTCTAGACATGGTCTGTGACTGGTGCAGAGGTCATTTTGCAGGGAAACTATTGTGAAGGTTGGATCCTGTATTATCTACCCATATATGTTACAACTTGCAGTATAATCCTACCTGTGATGTTTGTGAGATGACTGCTGCAAAGCTTTCTCTACAGATCAGGAAGTATCAGACTTTTATTAGACCTCTCTCATACGAGCGTATGCTCACTGCGTATTACAGTTTTGGCGCATGTAATATGCAGTACCCGTTTCCAATAGACTTTAACAGCGCGTCTCACACACACAGCATGGGAAATACGCTCGCAAAAAGGCTTGCACTGAAATAGGACATGCCACAAATTTTTCACTGCGCGAGTTTTCACCCGGTCAAATCGCGGATGTCTGCATAGGATTGCATAAACAAATGCAATCCTATGGCAGCATGCAACGGCAGAAATTCTGCATGAAATCTCGCCACGGAATTTCAGCCTGTGTGCATTCAGCCTATGTTGAGTCAAATTGAACTTTGCTAAATCTCTATAGGGTTCTCTGTCCTAGAAGCCAGACAAGGGAAAAACTGGAACCTCTGAATACAGCATATGCATATGAAAATACATATGAAATATCGACTAGATATATACATATATAGAGATAGATAGATAGATAGATAGATAGATAGATAGATAGATAGATAGATAGATAGATAGATAGATAGATAGATAGATAGATAGAATTTCTATTTCTCTATATATGAGACATTTCTGCATATACACAACAGACAGGAATCTGTGATTGTCAGCATTTAGCACATATAACCTGTTCATACATTCCATTACGTCACTGTGGATATTCTTACCGAAATCGTTTTTACAGAGATTCTCCACAATGTCATTGTCATCCTCAACGTTGGTTTTACAGGCATCACAAATTTTAGGAGCTGTGAACAGATAAGTGTTTAATATTAGGGTGGTATGATGTGTAGTAACCAGCAGGTGGCGCTCCGGGACGCTTCTCCATGTGCAGAACACAAGTAACAAACTTTAGACTTTCTCTATCAGTGCTGCTTGTGTGATGTTGTAACCTGCCCCCTATAGAAGGGTCCATCTAGACTGGCACTTTCACGTATGTTTCACATATACGAAAAATTAAAAAAGTGTAAAAACACATGCATTTAAGCATACATTTTAAAATCAGATGCCCGGTATATGTTTGATTCTTTTTTTAAATATGAAAAACATATATGTAGTAGAATACACTTTTCAATCTCACAAAAAAACTATGCATGTTAACATATGCCAGACTAAATGTAGTCTGATGCATGCATAGTTTGACTACATTTAACCCATTACAGCCTATGGATCTGTGAAAAGCTACATTTTCATCTGTTTAAAAAAATGCCAGTGTGGATGGCTCCTAAGATACAGACAATGTGATATACATGAACACTAACCAGTTCCCCCACTCTGATCTACAGGGCTCCTCTGCCAGTTACACTTAGGTTTTGGCACGTTACTGGGGGCATCTGCTTTCTGAGCAGCAGGCACCACTGCTTTCTCTAGACTGTATTCTATACTGCTTCTTGGAGACATATGAAGCAAATTAGTATTGAATCCATTAGCATCATTCCACACTCAGAGGGCATTATATGCCAATAAACTTGAGTGGCATGTGTTTCCTGGCCCCTCTCTAGACTGTGCAGCTATGTACAGTGAGAGTTTATACCATAAGTATATATATATATATATATATATATATATATATATATATATATATATATATATATATATATATATATATATATTACACAGAAAATACATAAAAGCAGCTTCTCTAGCAGAATATAGAGATACATACTGACTTTCCATTGCCATGAATACTCTATAGAGGTGAGATCACCTTACCTTCTCTGGTGGCTGGCACATAGTCATTGCTGGCTGGTGGGATACACAAGTCATTGTCCTGGGGAAATCGGCCACAGTCCAGCATATCTGGCCATGGGAAGCCAAATGCAGACATAACTGGGGCACAGCTGTCCTTCACCTGCTCACACAGAGACCGGCAGGGCTTAATAGTCTCATCCAGGTCATCAATGCACACAGGGGCAAAGAGGGAGCACAGGAACTTCTTGGTATCACGGTGGCACTGCTTCTGTATCAGTGGGATCCAGGAGGATGCCTGCTGCAAGACTTCCTTCATAGTCTCATGGCCCAGGAGATTGGGCAGCCTCATATTGGGGTACTCAATATCATGGCATAGTACCAGTGTTGCAGGAATTGGTTTGCAGTTGCTCCTTTTATAGGAAAATTCAGGTTGCCCAAATGGAAACAAGCTCTTCACTGAGTCCATACAGTCGGATGCCAGCAGGATGAGGAAGATGAAGTAGTACTGCTTCTGGCAGAACATGTTGAGGATAAGGAGAAACAAACTGCAGCTACTGCTGGATGAAGAGCTGGTTGTGCTCCTCTGGAGAGACAGTCACAGGCTTCCCAGGCTACATGCAGATCTCAGCCTCTGGACGCCTCCACCTTACACCACACTCATCAGATGCTCTGCAAACAAGAGTTTTCTTGATTTTTTATGCTAGTCCAGTGAGTGGGAGGAGGCTGCTGACAATCATCAGAAAAGGATTGGTCACTGCTTACTTGCTCAGTTGCTCCTTTGGGAATTCTCCTTTGGCAGGACATGTTACAGTGCATGTAAAATGTGAACAAAGCTTTACAAAGGACTCACAAATGCATTGTCTAATAGAAAGAGCAGGCTGGGATCGCACACTTCATAAATGCATTAGCTGATACTTGTAAACTGGATTTGACTCCTAAAGCAGCTGCAGTAGTGTTTGTTGGGAGTCATTTATGGAGATAAACTTTTATCAAGCTCATTATGCGCCTCTCTTCTAGGTGATTGTAGACAGCAATTGTTTACTATTGGAGCTGTTGTAAATGACACTTGGGGATGTTGCTCTTCTTTCAGTGAGTGGCACACCCTAGTTGTCTGCGAAACTTTTAGTGAAGGAGACTAGTCAGTTTCAGAATATTAGCATATTGATGTTGTAAGTAATTTATACAACCACTAATAACAGGTAATCAGTATAAATCAATAATAGTGAATTGATTTTATTTCCAAAGTTGCATTAATTGATGTTAAATACATTAAAAACAATAGTGAAGAGGTAGGAACTTCCCCACATAGTAGTGGTCATTTGCTGATTATATGATGCATTCACTGTAGGTAAGTAATTAGTTTATGACTTAATTGCTAAAGAGGAGATAAAAGTCAAGTATTTAGAATGTCTCTTGTGTTTCACAATTTTATTACCTATCCTTAAATTATATTATCCTAGTACTTACTAATGGGCTTCAGAAATGTTCTTTCTTTGGTATGCCTGAAGTTTCGTATATTACTTTTTGAGGTCACACACATAGAAGTGTATAGGGTTCTATTCTATCCCGCTGTGCCTCCGATTTGGGTGCATTTTTTGGACAGATTCAGTTAGAAAATAAAAGGTGCCGTTTTTCATCTCATGCTGCACAACATAGGCATTTGCCCCTAGTATTGTAGTTAATACTAACATGGGGGAATATGGGGACACCATAAGGTGGAACATGTAATGTCTACCGCTCCGTAGTACATGGTTTCATGGATTTAGTGCATTTCTGTAAGATTCTGTGCACTCAGCTTTGCCATTCACTTGACTAAAGGCTCTTGCAGATGGGTGTAAGCACAAATATGTTTGCTCCTGCACAATGTATTTGCGCAGGAAAAGTTGTTTTTTTTTGCACCCATAATGGCGTATATTTCCATTTTTTTCTGTTCACAGTATCTGTGCATTTGCGCGCGCATAAAAACACGCTAGCAATACGTTATGCTGTTATCATTTACCCAGCCCATTGTTATCACCCATAAACATTCATCATGTGTGGCGTGACGCTATGGTACTTTCTGGGTTTGCAAGAGAGCAGTTGAGGTTGGAGACATGTCTTCTGATGATGAGCAGATGAGAATGTTCTTTTGCCTTGGTTGCTGTCGTGCAGATTTTGGCAGTCATGTTAGATGGCAGAGGTTGTTCCCAGAAGGAAGAGTCGGCGGTTCGGGTCCCAGAGAGCCAGCCCCTGCTCAACTTAATTGACGAGCATCTCCACCTCAACTTGGTTGAGCACGCTTCCAAAATGTCTGCCGTGCCTTCCCTGCGATTAGCTGCAAACTTTATAGCGTCCTGACAGGTGGCTGCAAAAGTATTCAATTTTCCACATATGTTTGTGCACCCCCATAAACTCGTATGGGGACCTTTGGTGCGCAAATGTGCACAAAATCTATTTTTTCATCCAACGGAACTGCACACGCAAAAACAAGTAATGTGAGTGAACCCATTAAAATCAATGGGTGCTATTGTCCGCGGTTTGCGCAAGCGCATTCCAGCGTGCAAAAAGCATGCGCCAATGCACCAGTGTGAAGGAGCACTGAATTTGCCTAAAAAAACGCAAGTCTCATTGCAAATTTCAAGCAGAATTGCTGACAGAAATAGACCATTCTTATAGCACCTCAAGAATGTAGATAAATTTAGCCCGTGTGAAAGTACCGAAACGGGCAATTTGCTTGTTTGTTTTTCATGCAGCACCAAAGATCATTGGTTGTCAGCCGCATATTGTCCCATGTGAACAACGATGTGCCGCCACGGCACATGCAATTGTATGTGTCTGAAAAAATTGCACTAATAACCATTTGGGGACATCCAGAGGTGCCGATTGCTCCATGTAACTGGAGCTAAATAAGTGAGATTGACTTGAAAAACGGCAATTGTTGCTCACTTCCAGCAGAAAATCTTCCAGTGCAAAAAAAAGCACCTATCTATCTGCTGTAAAGGATGTATAAGAAAATTGCATAACTAGCAATTCCATAAGTATACTGTAAATGTTGTTTTCCTTACAAACGCATTCAGTTCACAGATCCACAGACTGCACACTGTCAGTAACCTACAGGCTGCACTTTATATCAATAGACTCCAGACAACAGGTTGTCATAAAACAGCATGTGTCGGCTGATTAGTCTGGAGGGCAACTACAGGACGTTTAAAAGTTATTGCAGCGCTGTGTAATATTACTGGATGCTCCCGCAGCTGAAGGAAGCACTTCTGAGCATCACAATGTATCTGATTACTGCACCAAATGGAATAATCATTATTAATGACTATTAGAAAACTGAAAATCAATTTCTTAACATACATTATACATGGAATGCTCCTAGCTGTCCATGATATGCCCATTACTGACACAGGCAGTTTTATAACAGGGTTTCCTTTGCCATCTAAAGGCTACCATTTAATGGTGCAAATTGTCTGAAGTTGGTGATGATGGACAGCCATGAGAATACAATGTACGTATAGTGGAAACTTGCTAGAAAAGCATTTTCCTAATAATTAGGGAAAAAAAGTGCCAAAGTGTAACGACTCAAGGAATGTAATGATTAATAACTGAATGACATCTGCACTGCCTGTTCAATAAAATGAGTGAGCAGAGTCTGTTTATGTACAGTTTTGGGATACTGTATATGCTCTGGGATAGAATTTCAGCGCTGAGTGTATTAGAAAGAGAGAGCACATCTAGTGCTTAGTAATTCAAAGTAATTCCAATTCTACTAGTACTATATATATATATATATATATATATATATATATATATATATTAACTGCATTCAGAATGACTTGATAACATATACATAGTATGCCAAAAGGTCCATACCATTTGGGTAAAAAATGGGAGGGGGTAATTGTCAAACATTTGTATACTCTATGTGTAACCACCAAGTATCTGTATCCACTATGTGTAACCAACAAGCATATGTACCCACTACATGTAACCAACAAGCATCTGTACCCAATGTCTGTAACCAACAAGCATCTGTACACACTGTGTGTAATCGACAAGCATCTGTACCCAGTGTGTGTAATCGACAAGCATCTGTACCCAGTGTCTGTAACCAACAAGTATCTGTACCCAATGTGTGTAACCAACAAGCATCTGTACACACTGTGTGTAATCGACAAGCATCTGTACCCAATGTGTGTAACCAACAAGCATCTGTACCCAATGTCTGTAACCAACAAGCATCTGTACACACTGTGTGTAATCGACAAGCATCTGTACCCAATGTGTGTAACCAACAAGCATCTGTACTTATTGCGTGTAACTGACAAATATCTGTACCCACTATGTGTAACCAACAAACACCTGTACCCTCTACGTTCCTGCCAAGCATCTGTACCCACTATGTGTAATCGACAAGCATATGTGCCCAATGTCTGTAACCAACAAGTATCTGTACCCACTATGTGTAATCTACATACATCTGTACACACTACCTGTAATTGTCAAGCATCTGTACCCAATATGTGTAACCAACAAGCATCTGTACCTATTGTGTAACTGACAAGTATCTGTACCCACTGTATATAACCAACCAGCATCTGTACCCTCTGTGTTCCTGCTAAGCACCTGTACCCACTATGTGCAACTGACAAGAATCTGTACCCATTATGTAGAGCACCTGTAAAGCACCTGTAACCAACGTATATAACCAACAAGCATGTGTACTCATTTTGTGAACTCGATAAGCATCTTGTATGCACTATGTATAACCAACAAGTATCTGTGCGTCCTCTTGAAACAACAAAGATTCGGTGCTCTTTATGAGTAAAGTTTAACGGTTTGCATTTCACTCCAGTATTTGCTGCCAAGTTATTGTGCCCGTCCTCTGCGGGACGGTTACCGCTGGATGACTCGTCTGGCTGTCATTGTGTTTCTTTTTCATACAATTATGTTGAAAAGCAAAGTCAACTCCATTTTTTAATTTCCTTAAGGTAAATACCGATTAAATGTATGACAATGAGACTCTCTTTTCATATGTTTGGCTACAGATACTCCATGGGTATGATAGATGTGGATGTTAGAGAATTTCACGCTGTATATGCCAAACATAGTACTGCAATGCAATGTGAACCTAGTCTAACCCATGTATTCCAGGGCTTGCATTCAAAAGGCTGGAAGACTTGCCATGTGCTGAGTGTGCTGTACAATATCACCCCTCCCCCTCTGCACAGTCCACCTAAATGGGCTTAGGCCGGGCTACATTTGTAGTATGACTTTCCACTTTGTAACTATCAATCTGAAGCAGCAGTCCGATGGAACAGTGAGTTGCAACAGTTACAACTGGAAAGTTGCACTACAAGAAGTCTCCATGTAGTCCCAGCCTTATGTTTTGTGATGTCTAAATATTTATATTTGCTCTTCCAGCTGCAATTCTTTGCTTACAAAACAGAGCTAGAAATATATTGGAGTGTATTATTATCCACAATCGAGTATCATAATAAGGGTCTAAAGTATGGATTTGGTAGGAAGAGCCTGTGAAGTCTGTAGTACATTACATGGACAAGACACCGAGGACAGGGAAGTTTTCACGTTGATGTATTTAAAGGGGTTCTGACACGAATCAGATTTTTATGTTTTAGCAGCCATTGTTCCCTGGTCTGCCTAATGGACACAGGGAACCGACGATTAATGGCATGCTGAAACATAAAATCTTATACTTACCTTTTTTTCTGTTGTTGTTGTGCAGCGGGGTCATCTCCCAGCAGGCTCTTCTTCTTCCTCTGACGAGCCCCCCCTTCGGGAATCCGCGCATGCGCAGAAGACAGGTGCCTTCTGACAGGAGTCAGGATGGGCCGCCTCTCCACTCCGCATGCGCAGCACTCGGGAGTTCAGCCAGGATGGACGGGCTGCCCACAGCAAGCACTGCTTGTGATGTAGCGCCCGTCCGTTCACCTCGGAAATGGCTGACGGACGGAGCAGAGCAGGAAGCGGTCATTTTGACCACTCCAGCTCTGCTTCTAGGAGCCACAGGAGAAGATGCCCAAAAGAGGGGACATGCCTGGCAATCAGCCCTGGCCAGAAGGCAAGGTAAGTAATTTTTTTTTTTCATGTCAGAACCCCTTTAAGACTTCATCAAGTTTTTAAAGCTACAGGATGTAATTTTGTGCAGTTGTACAGTATTTAGCCAGGATCACACAACCATATCTGTAATGTTGTACTTTGTAGTCTGTTGGATCTGTTCTTTTACTGACATCCACTTAAAGCACTATTTGATAGGATTTGTTTTCCAGATATCCATTCACCACTATAGGCTAGAGGTTTATCCGGAACAACATACAGTCTAAATGCAAATATGAAAAATAGAACAATATCTCTGCAGCGCCACCTATTGGATGCAGAGGTATTGTTCTATCTTCCTTATTTGCATATTTCCCAGAGGAGCATGAATGGCCTTAAAAGTCTCCTCAGTCACCTTCTAGGTGCTCTCCCTAAGGAGAGATGATACTCTTCCCGACAAACATAAAGTCTAAGCATGCTGCTTTCACCAGTACGTTGCTCAGATTGCATTTGTTCCTCCATTGGCCAAGTAGTATAATTCTATAGGGCATAATAAAATTTGTCTGTAGGTGACAGGTAAGGGTTATAATGTGTGACTCACTTCCTATTATGTTCCTTGGGGTCAATTATTGTTCTTTTATAACCCAGGAGCATTAAAGGGGTTATACAGCCTTTGAAAATGGATCATTTATAATTGATCAGTAGAGGCCGTCACTCGGGATCCCTACTGATCAGCTGATTGAGAGGGCCATGGCGCTCGTGAGATCATCGCGGCCTCTTAAATGTTTACGTTTGAGCATGATCCTGTTTGTACTCAGAACGCCGTATTATTTATAGCAGCTGTTCTGAGTATTGTAAAGATTGAAGAGGTTGCTGCACTTGCATGAATACTATGGTTAATTCAATCAACTGATCAATGGAGATCCCGGGCAGCGGACTCCCATCATGCACCTCAGGTCCTCAAGATAAGCCATCAATTTTTAAAGGCTGGATAACCCCTTTAAGGCAGGGGTCACATTCATGCTTCCATATGACGTTGACTATGTCTTTGATTTTCTGATAGGTAGTTGGAGTAGTATAGAGCGCCATTAAGTGGGGGTCAATTTATGGTTAAAAAGTTACAAAAACAATACATGACTATTTTTATCTATGGGTGATGGGATACTACTGTATCTGAGTTAACCAAATGTATGTATTTCTGAGTTAACCACAGTCAATAGGTGCTAGTGAACTATTGTCCATCTGACTTCATACCCCGAGGGGGAGGCACTTCTGAAATCCCAACCTAGAGCACCAAGAGAACTTATCCTACCCATGACAAAAAACTGGTAGAACATGACAAGTAACTTAAAGTTTACATGAAACTTATTGGCAAAACAATGGTATTTTTATGCGAATGCCTTTTGTGTTACAGGTTGCAAGAGGCTGTATGTATGTGTCCCATGTCCACCCCATTAATACCACATGAAGAGATTTTTTAAAATCCACGGCATGTCCCATCTGACAAATAACGCAACTTTTAAATATAATGGATGCAGCAATTGTTCTCACACCACAGACAGCAGGTTTTCCTTGTTCTCTATACAAGTTGATGCATAATATAATATAATATGTTATCCGTGATCAAAACATGTTATCAGCTCATAAACTTTATTTTTGCAACTGGAAAATGCCCTTTTAGGTTCTTTTATGTGTCCGGGCATGAAGTATCATGTGTACATGTGTATAGTCTTGTGGGCTTACCAGGAACCATACCAAACTTATGTGGTCATTTTTAACAAGTAAAGTTTAGGTGTCCTAGGTAGTGTAAGTGTAACATTCTTCTTTTCTTCACTGCGGTTGTATATCTGTAAGGGCTCATTCCCATGAGCGTAATTTCACTGTGGTGAATGGAGTCAATGAACGTACATTGATTTAATTGATCCATGCGCATTAGCGTATATTCATTGTATGTAGATGTGTGTGAAAATGATTGCAGCATGCTCTATTTCACTGCGCATCACACACTAATAGCCCTATTCTTCTCTATGGGTAGCGTATACAATGCTGTCCATATGCAATACGTTGCTTATGGGAAGCGTTACATATGCAATGACACTTTGAGACAGAGCGGCGAATTAAAAAAAAACAAAAAAAAAACAAGTTGCACTATGCTTGACCATCTGCGTGAGATACGCTGTCATGCACAGTGCACTATCGCTGCCATACACTATGATAGCCAGCTCACGGCTGCTCCACAGGCTGGTAAACCGCTGTGTGATGCATGCAGCGTTTTATGCATACGGCCGTGTGAATGAGGCCTAAAAATACATCTGAGGTAGGGGTTGGCAAGTATCATCCATAGCGTGCAGGACCTTTAATGTGAGGTCACATGTCTGAGCAGCTGAATACAGTATATGCATGAAGATGTTCACATACGGCTTCCGTGTGACTTAGAACGAATGTGCTGTTCTTCCTATTCACATCTTGTGGGAATTAAGCAGAAAAATTATGTAACTAAGATTGTCCCAACAAGTGCGTTATGTGATTTGAGGAGTACAGCCTAACAAGGATCACGCAAGTGGTGTGATCTAGTCCTGTCTTTATAATAGATCATGAATATTCTGATAATTTACTGCAATAGTTCAAATTTTCTTAAACGGGCTACAATGGTGTAATAGTAATAATTGCTCATTGTAGGTATTCCTCTTCTCCACTGCTGTCAATGTGTACAATGGTGTAATAGTAATAATTGCTCCTGTAGGTATTCCTCTTCTCCACTGGTGTCAATGTGTACAATGGTGTAATAGTAATAATTGCTCCTTGTAGGTATTCCTCTTCTCCACCGATGTCAATGTGTACAATGGTGTAATAGTAATAATTGCTCCTGTAGGTATTCCTCTTCTCCACTGCTGTCAATGTGTACAATGATGTAATAGTAATAATTGCTCCTTGTAGGTATTCCTCTTCTCCATTGGTGTCAATGTGTACAATGGTGTATTAGTAATAATTGCTCCTGTAGGTATTCCTCTTCTCCACCGGTGTCAATGTGTACAATGGTGTAATAGTAATAATTGCTCCTGTAGGTATTCCTCTTCTCCACTGGTGTCAATGTGTACAATGGTGTAATAACTGCTCCTTGTAGGTATTCCTCTTCTCCACTGGTGTCAATGTGTACAATGATGTAATAGTAATAATTGCTCCTTGTAGGTATTCCTCTTCTCCATTGGTGTCAATGTGTACAATGGTGTAATAGTAATAATTGCTCCTTGTAGGTATTCCTCTTCTCCACTGGTGTCAATGTGTACAATGGTGTAATAGTAATAATTGCTCCTGTAGGTATTCCTCTTCTCCACTGGTGTCAATGTGTACAATGGTGTAATAGTAATAATTGCTCCTGTAGGTATTCCTCTTCCCCACTGGTGTCAATGTGTACAATGGTGTAATAGTAATAATTGCTCCTTGTAGGTATTCCTCTTCTCCACTGGTGTCAATGTGTACAATGGTGTAATAGTAATAATTGCTCCTGTAGGTATTCCTCTTCTCCACGGGTGTCAATGTGTACAATGGTGTAATAGTAATAATTGCTCCTGTAGGTATTCCTCTTCTCCACTGGTGTCAATGTGTACAATGGTGTAATAGTAATAATTGCTCCTTGTAGGTATTCCTCTTCTCCACTGGTGTCAATGTGTACAATGGTGTAATAGTAATAATTGCTCCTTGTAGGTATTCCTCTTCTCCATTGGTGTCAATGTGTACAATGGTGTAATAGTAATAATTGCTCCTTGTAGGTATTCCTCTTCTCCACCAGTGTCAATGTGTACAATAGTGTGATAGTAATAATTGCTCCTTGTAGGTATTCCTCTTCTCCACTGGTGTCAATGTGTACAATGGTGTATTAGTAATAATTGCTCCTTGTAGGTATTCCTCTTCTCCACCGGTGTCAATGTGTACAATAGTGTGATAGTAATAATTGCTCCTTGTAGGTATTCCTCTTCTCCACTGGTGTCAATGTGTACAATGGTGTATTAGTAATAATTGCTCCTTGTAGGTATTCCTCTTCTCCACCGGTGTCAATGTGTACAATGGTGTATTAGTAATAATTGCTCCTTGTAGGTATTCCTCTTCTCCACCAGTGTCAATGTGTACAATGGTGTATTAGTAATAATTGCTCCTTGTAGGTATTCCTCTTCTCCACTGGTGTCAATGTGTACAATGGTGTAATAGCAATAATTGCTCCTTGTAGGTATTCCTCTTCTCCACTGGTGTCAATGTGTACAATGGTGTAATAGTAATAATTGCTCCTTGTACGTATTCCTCTTCTCCACTGGTGTCACTGTTACATTAGAATTTATTTCAGATATTTCACTTAATCGTTCGCTAATAAATGACTGCAAGTATAGAATGAAGATTTAAAGATAGAGCCAATGAAAATTCCTCACACTAGTGTTGTAATATCTTGGTACATATAGTATAAAGAAGAAAACTAATACTAAGGAATTATTAGGCTGATTTAGCAATAAATATATAGAAAAACTATAGAGTAATTAATGGCTTACTATATGAGCTGCAGATATCTCATTAATGTCCAGAGGTGTCGCCTGCAGGAGTTTGGCATACAAGTATGTATTTCCAGATGTAGACCTCAAATGGATGCCTTTACCATGATGTGAACAGCTTTTTAGTCTCTGTCATTATTTTCAAAAGTCTAGTCTGTGAAGGCGAAAATATCTCCATCACCCATTGAAGTTAATAGTTAAATGGCCAATCTTGTATAGAAAATAGAATTATATAGTACTGAGTCTGAGATGATCACCCATTTAATATTTTTATATAAAGACCAGTTTTTGAGAACGTGTTTAAGGAATGGCTAATAGGAGTACAGTTTAAGCTTCTTCTAAAAGAAAGAATGCATAAAGTGGTGAGTACTGCTATGGCTTCCTAGACAGCTTTGAGAATGGTTTGGGTTAAGAGAAAAGGAATACTTAACTCTGACTTTTCAGGTTTTGGTTGAGGGTAGTGATGGGGGATGAGAGAACATTGAACTGTAGGAATGCTTGTCATGTATGTGCTTTGTGTTGCCGTGTTTATAGGGACACTCCTAGAGAATAATAGAAAATGGTGTTTTATAAAGGAACAAACGAGGGGTGTAGCTTGGCTCATGGACCCTGGTACAAAGGATCAGCTTGGGCTACCTCAAGTACTCTTCATCTGCTGCCCCCTGGACTGATAAGTGGCACAATGGCACATATTTCTTGAAACTCATACAGCGCTGCTGCACCCTTTATGTATACTTGCTTTAGCATTGCAGCCATAGTGATATTTGGCTATGACAAAGGACACCCCGAATTGTCATTGGAAACATGTCAGCAGAAGTGATTTTCTCTTGGGTTGCTGTCAAAACGGACTTTTCTTTATAATTAATAAAGGGAAGTTCTTTACATTTAGATCGACTGGAAGAGCCGGACCGTTCTCTTTTTCCTCTATGGTTTTCCTGCATACATCTGGTCAGGTGTGGTCCGTGCCGTTTACTTGAAGTGTAGATCAGGCTGGTGAGCTGGTTTTTGTTTTCTCTTTATGTTGCAGTCCAATGTACCTGCACACATTATTTCACAGGGAATTTCTAATTGTTGTTCTGCATTGTGTTTGGAGGAGTGGCTTCCGCCATTTTGGACATACATCTCCTTTACATATGCCCAAGGCTGATTTTAATTAAAACAGACTAATAGCAGGATCCTGTTGTCCTGATTTCATTAGGGGGAATAGGCCCAAATAGATAAGAGCGTTTAAGTGTAAATTCTGACATGTATTGCTCAGTAAGGGTCCAGGTGCTGACATTCCCACAGATCACTAAACAAATGGGCAGGAGGGCTTAGCTGAGAGATGCGTCCGGACAGGTATTATCAGCAAACCATGTAATAACTCCACAGACTTTCTTTGTACACTACTTCAATTAAGGATGGAAACAGCAGAACAGACACGGCACTCAGCTGAACACTTCTGCCTGTTCGTTTTAGCTACTGGTGCAGGTATCAGCACCTGAACCAATACTGATCTCTACTTATGACATGTTGGAAGTTTTTTCTGAAGTTTAGTTACCCTTTAAATCTGTTAGCGTAGGGTCCCATCTAAAAAATGTTGTCTTAATGCTGGCAGATGGGCTTTCATAATTTGATCAAAACACCCAACAAACGCATCCCTACCAGAGGATTAGTAGTTTACCGCTGCCACCTGCACTATGGATATTCACCCATAAAGACTCTACTCTGCCACAACTGTCTGGATTTAACAAACAGGCAAGTCGCTCTACATTTTTAAAATATTTTTTGAGCACAGTGAAGCCTTCCACATTTGTAACGCACTCATGGCTCTCATCCAGCCAGGTGTCTCTTATACCTGCTGTATCATCTAAATCTGTCATTGGGATTATAATTAGAGATGAGCGAACGTACTCGGTAAGGGCGATTTCGCAATCGAGCACCGCGATTTTTGAGTACTTCACTACTCGGGTGAAAAGTACTCGCGTGCGCCGGGGGCAGGGGGGGCGCGGCGGAGCGGGGGGTAGCAGCGGGGAACAGGGGGGAGCCCTCTCTCCCTCTCCCCCCCACTCCCCTCTGCAACCCCTCGCTCACCACCGGCGCACCCGAGTAATTTTACCCGAGTAGTGAAGTACTCGAAAATCGCGGTGCTCAATTGCGAAATCGCCCTTACTGAGTATGTTCGCTCATCTCTAATTATAATCCAATCATTTTATTTGCAAAGCTGCTTGCATTTGCACCAAATATTTGATATTTTGAACACATTTATTCTTGTTAGGTACATATTTATGTCTACTGTAGTTTCCCTCCTACTTCCCTTGCTAACCCCAACTACCCTTAATGCCCATGAACCCCAGCTACATACCTGTCTCTAGCTATTCCAACCCCATTATTGTATAACTACCCTTTATCCCCCAAACCTAATTTAAAAGCTCATCTAGCTGTTTAACCGGTTTTCCCTAGCACAGCTGTACACATTAAGGCGCAGCCCATCACTACCATACAGCCTGTAATCAAGAAAGAAGTCAACGCAGTTCTCTGTAAACCCAAACCCTACCGCCCTGCACCAATTTCTAAGCTACTTCTTTATCTACCTACGCTCCTGTTGTCTTTTTGGTGACACTGGTAGTGTTTCTGAAAACACTATTGTACCTTAGAGCTTCCCTTCAGGTTCCCCCAAACCATTTTAAGGACCTTCCATGTCCCATTGATATTGTCATTGATGCCGATGTGAATCATGCCTGTCAGGTCTTCCCTAGCCCTACCCAGCAATATATCTAATGATCAATAATATGCTGACCCGAAGCACCAAAAGACAACAGCATCCATGGTCTCAGCGGCAGATGTCTGTCCACCCAGTATTAGAATCCCCCCTACTAGCATCTGCCTGACCTTTGCTGCCTTTCTTGTCCCATCCTTCCTATGCAGTCATGCTAACTCTGGCCTTTTATCCCTAATACTAGACAAACAGATATATTTACAGAAGTGTTCTAGCTTAGGACTAGACTCCCTACTCCTTCCTCTAAATGTTACCCAACTACTGACCACTGGGCCCTGTGCTTGCCCACCTCCACCATCCTCCTCTTCATTGGCCACAGCCAGTGTCTTCTCAGAGAACTCTAAACTCCTCTTCAGATTTCCAGTCCTTCTGGGTGTTGCAACCTGCATATTTTGATCCAAAAATCTGCTTTCATCTAGTGTAAAGACATTAATTCTTAAGAAGCTATTCAAGGCATGCATGCATTGGACAAGACATGTACTGGGTAGCATTGTCCATGGAGCAGATACAGTACTTAAATGGGAATGAACGGTAGAATAAAATGCAGAAAATTTTTATCTATATTTCAAAACCCCATATTCCCTACATCACCGTATCAAACTAAGGCCTTGTGTTCAACTCTGTGATTGCAAACCTCATTCTACTTAGCGAAACCTCGCTTGCGGTCTCTATGGCTTTTGTGAGGCCATGCCATCCGCTGCTGGTTTTATTTATTTGGACCAATCGGATGCCTCTTTGATGGTTCAGTGATGGATAGGAATCTGCTTGATTGGAATTGAGGATTACATTAAAGAGTTTGTTTGAGATTCAAAAAAATTACCGTTTTTATCGGAAACAGCACCACTTTAGTTCACGAGCCGTTGTTCACTTGAATGGGTAAAGAGCCTTTTACATGGCTCGATGATTGGGCAAGAACATTCTTGTTCCCGGTCATCGGGATGATGAATTACCAAACACTTTCTTTTTTAGGTAATTGCACCTTTTATGTGACACAAAAAAATAATTTCTGGTGTGAAGGGGGGATGTACTGCTTACAATGATGAAGCTCTACAGGGGAGCTTCATTGGTGATCCATGATTATTCCAATTGCCAGATTGGAGTGAGGAAGGAATTTTTTCCCTTACATGGGGAAAATTGACTTCTACCGAATTTGTTTTGTTTTTGCCTTCCTCTGGCTCAACATTGGGGGGTATTAGGCTGAACTGGATGGACATATGTCTTTTTTTTTGCCCCAAAATACTATGTTACTAAGAATCTCCTAATAGTGTCTGAATTGGCCCATGTGAGGGCTTGCTAGACAAGCGCCAATCTTGCTTATTGTGCTCGTTAATAGTGTATCCTCTTTTAAGGTAAAAGGACTAAAAAAGTGACATTGTTTCTGTTTTTCATTTAAAACCAGGGCTACCCAGTGATATATTTCATGACGTATTGACAAATGTGATGGCACTGTAAAATGGGGTGTGACAAGTACAGCATATTGCAATGATATGCAACACTGCATTGCAGTAGATCACATGTATGCAATGGAATGTGATTTTACATGCAGTTTTCTGTAATTGAGGGATGGTACCTTCTTTTAGGGCTCCTGCACATGGTCGGATTTGATTTGCGGATTCCGCAGCAAGTACTGATAATGGCCTTCCATGGAGATCTGCTGCTTCCTGCACATGAGCGGAAATTTCCGCTCATGGCAGGTAAAACACAGCACACTCCATTCCGTGCAGAAGAGTCACTGGATCCGTGTCATCGCCTTACTCTGTACTGCGCATGCGTGCCGGCACGATGGGTGGCGCTGCTGCAGTACAGGGAAAGGCCTCATGAACATTGCCGGGTTGGGTTCAGATTGCAAAATCTCTGTTCCCCGGCATTGATACTCCCCGTACCTGTCAGTTCTCTTCTCTCTCTTCTCTGGTGCGCCGTCGCACTTGTGTAGTGCAAAAAGTTGTGCCAGCAATAGCTCGGATCCGCCACGACTCACAGCGGGACGGATGGCTTCCATTGACTGCAGTGGAAGACGTCTGTGCAAGCTTCGCACTAGAATAGGATATGCTGTCATTTTCCCCGTGAGCGGAAAATCGCAGTTGATTTCGGCTCGTGGGCATGGAAAAACCTTTTCCTTGCATGTCCTATGGGGAGTATTTGCTGCGGGATCCGGGGGCGAATGCTTGCTCCGGATCCTGCATTGCAAATAAGGCCGTGGGCATTGGGCCATAGAAGTACCCGGACAAGTAAGTGGGGTCACCGGCCAGGCTCAGGGCAGGATCTTGCTGCGGAATCCCACATGCAGGATCCAACCCTGTCATGTGCAGGAGGCCTTAGGGCGCCCACCCACTGGCGTTTGCGATTTTCGTGCATGAAAAACGCAGCGTTTTCCCGCGCGTTTTTGGCGCGTTTTCCGTGCATTTTTCGCGGCGTTTTTCGTGGCATTTTCGTGGCTTTTTCGCGCCTTTTCCGTTAATTTCCATTGACATTCATGGGTGCATTAAGAGAAAAATAAGGACACATATGCAACTGACAGTTCCTATGTTAAAAATTGTAACGGACTGAAAAAAAAAAACGCCAGTGGACAGGAGTACATTCAATACTAATTGCTCTTGAGAAAAAACGCAAAATGCAAAGGAAAAAAAATCACCAGTGGGTGGGCGCGCTTAGATGGTAGAGGAATAAAAATCATTGTAATACCAGGTAACATTAAGTAATATATGACATGCAATTATAAGTCCATGGAAAAAAAAATTTGTACACGATGTCTGATCATCTAAAAAAGATACAACATTGTTAGATTTTTTTGCAGTCACAATATCATTAATGCATAAAATCACATGTAAATATTGCTGTAGGATCGATTAGGAGAATCACATCGTGATCTAACACAATCACACTAGTGTGGTAATAATCCATGTCTAGTTGTTTGGAGCCTTACGGCTCCTTCAGATGAGTGTAATTGCAAATAGATTTTTTGCGCAGTGAAGGTTGCGATATCATGTGTGTATCTGCGCTTTTAACTGTATTATTATCACAGACAGGATAACAGTGAAAGGTAACACCTATATGTAGATAGTACAGGATTCACCATTTACAATAGGAGATCCTCACAGCTTACCTCATCCCCCTCCCTGTGCAATGACCTCTGCACAGGTCACGGAGCATGCCTGGAATAGTCTTATATTGTGTCAGTAGCCCATGAAGCTGTTGTAAAGTATATCTCTGCAGCAATGGCAAGATAGCAGCCCTTGTAGTCACCTACAGACAACAGAAGAAAACATTTACAATCAGAAAATAAAAGCAGATTAGAAAAATAAAATATGTTTTAATTAGTAAAAAATATTGCTGACACATTCCCTTTAAGCAAACATGAGTAAGGGGAAAGGGTGGGCAAGGAAAGCAGAGACGAGTGCGCTGCTCGCATGAGCTGAAAACGCGTGAATGGACAAAGTTTCATACGTGCAGCGCATGAAACTTTGCCCGTTCACTGGAGCAGCTGTGCTTGTAGAAGCGCAGCTAGTCCATGAATGTCCCCTCAGCACTGTCACAGTGTTCAGTAATGATGGGAGTCCCCGCGGGGATGAAAGAATCCCCTGCCACAGCTGTCACAGAGGAGCGCGATGCTATCCCATTGTTTTCACTAGGGCCAGTGCTGCTGCAACCCTATTGAAAGCAATGGGATGAAGGCAACCCGCACAGGGATTTTTACAAATGTAAGCCCTACCCTGAAATTAACCCCTAGCTGCATGAAAAAATAGTAAGAATGCATCGCCTAAAAGCACTGTCCAGTGGCTCTGGCACTTGTTCTCTCCCCAGCACTGTTTCTTCTGGGGAGAGAAGGGATTGAAAAATCACCACGCTTCCTGAAAGCTCTACCTCTGATTGGCTGAGCACAGGGACCAATCACAGCCATTCAATGAAGCGTGCATTATGCACGCACAAAACACACGCTTGTCTGAACGAGTCCTAAAGAAGTTTTCCCATTACTTCAAGCTGCTTCACAACCACTCTGCATTTCCTGGTTGCTGCTGACCAGGGCATGTGACTGCTGCAGCCAATCACTGGCCACGGCAGTGACCTTATATAGCCTGTGACTGGCTGCAGCAGTCATATGTCCCAGTTAGCAGTAACCAGGAAGTGCAGAGAGCCTGTAGATCACTTTGAAGTAATGGGAAAACCCCTTTAAGGTATGAGGTTCGAGTAAAATCAGGATGATATGCATTATGTGTCGGTGCAGTTATTTAAAGATGCATATAAATAATGATTTATAATTTATTGAAGTAGTTGTAAGCAACCCTTAAATAAGATTATTTAACCCCTTTCTAACAGCATAATATAAATACCGTATATACTCGAGTATTAGCCGATCCGAGTATAAGCCGACACAATAAGTTTCACCACAAAAAACTGGTAAAACTTATTGACTCGAGTATAAGCCGAGCTATACTCCAGTATATACTAGGTAAAAAAAACCCTCTATACTCACCTCCCAGCCGGTGTCTGTGCGACAAGCTGCTAGAAGTCTCCCCGCTGTCATCCCCCGCTGTCCTCTCTGCTTGGCTCTGTCAGTGCTGTGTAAGTAAGCGCTGTGATTGGATTGAGCGCCAGCCAATCACAGCTGGCGTTCGATCCAATCACAGTGCTTACTTACACAGCACTGACGGCAGGGGATTTGAAAGCCGAGCAGGGAGATGACAGCGGGGAGAATTCTAAAGCAGCTTAATTGGCTGTGAATGATCGAGCATCGGCTGTGATTGGCTGACGCTTGATCCAATTACGGCTCTTACTTACACAGCGCTGATGGCGGGGAATGACAGAGCCGAACAAAGAGGACGTCGGGGGATGACAGCGGAGAGAATTCAAGCAGCCTGCCGCAATGCCACCAGAGACACAAATGCTGGCTGGGAGTTGAGTATGGAGGGTTTTTTTTAAGCCTTCCCTGACTCGAGTATAAGTCGAGGGGGCTTTTTCAGTCCAAAGAATGTGCTGAAAAACTAGGCTTATACTTGAGTATATACAGGAAATCTTCCAGTTGTGAAGGGTGTATGGACAGCTGACAGCCACCGGTAGCTCCCAGAGTTAGCTCTGATTGCAACAGTTAACTCTATAGATGCCATGGTCAAGCTGACCACGCATCTAAACAGTCATCAGGAGTGGGGCGCAACCTCCCGAGCCTCATTGACAAAAGCAGAAAAACATTAAAAAACTGTATACTTTTGGTATTAACGTCATCGTACTGACCCACAGAACAAAGTGCACATATCATTCGTACTGCACTATTAATACTGTAAAGACTAATCCCTTCAAAAATTGGACCAATTGCATTTTTTTCATTTCTTCCAACTTAAAAAATTTTCATTCTATGGTAAATTAAATGATATCAATAGAAAATACAACTTGTACTGCAGAAAACAAATCCTTGTATGCTATGTCAATGGAAAAAGAAAAAAACTTATGGCTCTTGGAAGGCGGGAATGAAAAAATGAAAAAAAAAAGTAAAAATGTCTGGTCTTGAAGGGGTTTATCCAATTTTGCTAAATTTGTGCTAAACTTTGTATAAAGAGCCAAAACAATAGTGTATTAACTGCGGTTAGTATGATTCTCCCATAGATGTTGAATAAAATCCTGTAAAAAGAAGTTAAGGAAATATCTAAAATTGATGCTGTCTTAGGTGTTGAAGACATGTAGTGTATCAGGGGCAAAATATGGGAGGGACAGGAGGGAGAAGACCATTTCTGGGTATGGGTTACAGTTAGACATGAGCGAGCATACTCGCTAAGGGCAATTACTCGAGCGAGCATTGCCCTTAGCGAGTACCTGCCCGCTCAGAAGAAAAGATTCGGGTGCCGACGGGGGGCGGGGAGTGGCAGAGGAAGATCTCTCTCTCCCTCTCTCCCCCGGCACCCTCCTGCTCACTCCCACAACTCACCGCTCCCCCGCGCCGGCAGCTGAATCTTTTCTTCCGAGCGGACAGGTACTCGCTAAGCACAATGCTCGCTCGAGTAATTGCCCTTAGCGAGTATGCTCGCTCATCTCTAGTTACAGTACTGTAGTTTCAAGGATTTTCTGTGGCCAACCACAGCATTTTTGGTTCTTCGTCTTGTCTGCTTGTTGACGCGTCATCATATTGGATTGGATGGCACATCAAAAAACGCTTGTCTGCCATTAGCTATTCTCAATCTCAGCATATTGTAAGATTTCAGGCTGCACTATATCATATGTGACTTCATAATATATAACGTTTATATAAAAATCTATTTTGCCATTTGCCCATCATGAGATGATTTGATAATTTTGTATGCAAATTACTCCAAATACATAAGTTTGAAGATTTCTCGCTTTTTTAAAACTAAATCCTATAAAATGGATACAAATTATATAATTCTTCACATTTGCCGTCCACCCAGTAAGGATCAGCATAGTCAAAGATGCTACTGATTTGTCACTGGAATTGAAGGGGGCAGGCATTAAGAGAGCCAATATAATAGACAACGATGTCCCTCATTCACATTGCCTGTTTACCCTGCTGTGAGAACATTTTAATGCAACACGTCCGAAAAATGGTTCCAGCAAGTGTGAAAGGGATACATATTAAACGCCTCTTTTTTGACCTCCTATCAATTACGCTAATGGAGGATGTGGAACTCCTGACCTTGGGATATATTTGTTTCCCCCTAATAGTGTTCTCACATTTTTCTCCTATGTGGGTATAACATAACAGGCCTGTCTTCTAAGTTCACACAAGCACGAACCATAAAGCATTGTTGTCTAGCGTTATAAAATGGATATGGCTTCCCTGTATTGAGAACAGGAACAGATTTATGTGACAACACCGAAGCAGCTTTAAAAGCACAGCCTCGTTTACCATGGACCTTTATAAAGAAGGGGAACACATCAGAATTGTGATAGTAAAGGGGATTACATTGAAGTTCCTTATTTCCATGGCTGTCAAAAATCTGTCCTTAAGGTGCTTACAGATGGAATCATTCACTTTTCATTCATTGTTAAT
Organism: Eleutherodactylus coqui; assembly: GCF_035609145.1. Classification (NCBI taxonomy): domain Eukaryota; kingdom Metazoa; phylum Chordata; class Amphibia; order Anura; family Eleutherodactylidae; genus Eleutherodactylus; species Eleutherodactylus coqui. Next base: position 123,356,161 of record NC_089843.1, on the reverse strand, counting down.
TTTCTGCAGGCATAAAAATCATTTTGTTTGTTCACTTTGTGTTCGGTTATACAGCGCTCATTCAGTCCTTCTCATTATACAGCGAATGTGAAAGACTGAACTATTTCTCGTTTGAACGAGTCAACCATGTATCTGCCTGCTAACCAGAGTGTACAAGAGTGAACGAGCTAGCGATGACGTCACTTGCTCATTCAAACAATAAACTGACTCATCTAAAAGGACCCTTAAGGTCCATTTACACGCAATGATGATCGCTCAAAATTCGTCAGAAATTGATAGTTTTGAGTGATCATTTAGCATTAGGTACTAATGGGCTAACCAGCCCATTAGTAGCTAACTAGCTTCGTTTGCATGTATATAAAGAACAGCGAGTGATCTGTTCTCTAAATACACCTGCTTTGTTCTGCGGCGGGCAGCAGGCTGCATACAATGCTATCAGCATTGCCCATGGAGAACACAGTATGCCAATCCTCTTATCAGGGACTTATGCTGAACTGAACTCAGCGATGGCCGAAGAGTGCACGGTAAGTGCACAATGGGCACACATTTACACTTAACGGCTATCAATCAAAAGCCGTTGTGATGGCAAAATCCATAGAGGAGTTTAAAAGGGGACTTGATGTCTTTCTGGAGAAGGATATTACAGGATATAAATTTTAGGTTAAGTGTCAATCCGGGTATACAGGCAGGTAGGAACTATTAGGGGTTGATCCAGGGAACAGTGTGACTGCCATTAGGGAGTCGGGAAGGAATTTTTCCCCCAAAAGGGCTAATTGGCTTCTGGCCTTGGGGTTTTTTGCCTTCCTCTGGATCAACACAGTAGGATAGACAGGCTGGACTAGATGGACAATGTCTTCATTCGGCCTTACATACTATGTTACTATGTTACTATGTTGTTTGGACGAATTTTGAGTGATAATCGTTGCGTGTAAATCAGCCTTTACTTTTTGCATGGGAAGCACTTGTTGACTTGTTTGAGATATACAGATTTACTTGATTATCATCAGTTCTTTTTTTGTCCCAAGTGAGAATTTTCTTTTCTTTTTGTTTGCAAATAATTAGATCATACATATTCATACTTAGAAGTATGGGTAAACAAGCACTGCAAATTCACGAATTACCCTACAAAAATTCAAAAATTATCACAGACAGGGAGTCAGGTGATATTTATCTATGAAGTTATGTGTATTGGTCTGTTATGCTGTTTGTAATGGGCTTTAGGAATATTTGTGTTTATATAGCATTGTTTATAAGAATTTCTTATCTATGCGTGACCTCTAGTGGTGAGTACATAGCATTGTTTTTGTATATGGTATATTATGCTCTGAGGGATCACATCTCCCTATTGGTGGCGCAGGGTCACTTGAGTCATTGGCACATCCACAGTTTATGCGCACATTAAATAGATGCGTTGACGTTGCAATGGGTGTAACTCATGTCAAGAGTGGTGGAAGAAGGCATGGCTATCTGCTGGGTACTCCATCAGGCCAACTGGTACGGCCCCATCAAAGCTATGCCTAACCATAGTATTTGACATGATCTACTGCTCTTTTGCAATATGACATTCCAGATTTAGTCATGTAAAATAGTATGTTTTGTTGTGTGGAAAGCTGGTGATTGAACATAGCAAATTGGTTTTATCCTCATTCCCCATATCTGAAATGTCAGATTGCAGTTAGTTAACATTTCATAAAAATTTCCATTTTGGAAAAACTGAGAGCAGATTATCTGCATGAACCTGGACAACTAGAATAAAGCTGGAGATGATGTCCAACTGTTTACAATGCCTGCAGCGCTTCCTGATTATATATTTTATTTCTGCGGTTACAGAAAAGAATTACATAAAGTTTGTTACATTTCTGACTTATTGATCATAAAAATATATTTTCCATTGTTTCAATTACTCTCATTCCTGGGGGCAGTCTGGTATGCACAAAATACCAGACTCAACTGTTAGTGCATGGTGGATCCTATCAAAACCATTCTCTAAATGTGAATGCAATCATAAATACTTTGATTATATTGAAATAATGAGATGATGCAAAGCTATGTTTACACGGCATGACAGTCATTCAGAGACTGGAGGTCTCATAGATGAACGACTACCTGCTTACATGGAACAACAGTAGGTAAGCTAAAAAGCATGCAACTCCAACAAGTGATTGTCAGTGGCCATATGCACAGGGGATGACTATTGCCCAAATTAGCTGTTCCCAAGGATTATTCATGTGATATCCTGTGTAAAGGTACCTTATGGCTCTTACCTTACGTAGATGCTTTCAACAAAATTGTTATATTTTCCTACATAGAAGCCAACCATACTTCCCTACTCCTCTAAAGGACAAACCCTTGTCTCCACCCACAGTTCCGATGGAGACAAGATACACCAGTACTGGCCACTGGCACACGGGATGACTATTGCCCAAATTAGCTGTTCCCAAGTATTATTCATGTGATAATCATCCTGTGTGAAGGTACCTTACGACTCTTATCTTACATAGATACCTTCTACATAGAAGCCAACCATATCATTTGCAGACAACCAAATATTGTAAATATAAGTCATTCAGGGATGTTTGTAATGGGGTAGATGTTGATGCTGCCATGTAATGCACCCCCTTACCAAAACATATGAACTGAATCGTGTCACCAATTCTTATGTTGTGGACTGCCTAGGTTCTAGTGACCATAATAACTTGGAATGTCAAGTTTAGCACTGCCATATTGTTATTGCACTGTTTTACCATGTTATGTACTAACCTCATTTGTTTGTGGGTACTGTGTAGTCTATTATGCTACAATGTTATGTTATAATGTATGTGATTAGTTTAGGTGTGGATGTAGAGCAAGGGTGGGGTCCTAGACTATAAATGGGTTTTTTTGCATGCCTCATGGTTGTTGTTCTAGTCCCTGTAGTGCCAGTGAGTATAGCAGTGTTAGTGAGCCTAACTACGAGAATAGTATGCCCTTTCCTGTAATATTGTAGTTGGGTTCCAATGAGTCTACAGCTAAGCCAAAGAGTCAGAAATTCTGTGGGTAATGACCCACTGCTATAGCCTTTAGGATTTTGCACTGTGGCACTGTGTGGTGCTGCAGCCTGGAGAGAACAATCTTCAGCAAGTGTTTGGGGTAAAAGTTTGGCGGCTCCAGACCATTTTACCTGGCAGTCTCTTTTGAGGGCTTGTTGAGTCCTGGGATAACTGCCAAGTGGACCAGAGTTGTTGGGCATTACTTGTTGCCTTGTGTTCTATTGTGTTCAAGTGAGTGTTCTGTGAAGGTAAAGGCCCATTTACACTGAAAGATAATTGCTCAAAAATCGCTCACATGACAGTTTGAGTGACAGTTTTGAGCGATCATCTTTGCATAACTCTAAGTAGCTAATTAGCTACTTAAGAGTTAATGCAGGCGGAGTTGGATACCACAGCAATAGCTCCGAGAGCAACGCAGCTGTTTTGTATATACAAACAGCTGCATTGTTCTTGGAGCTTTCAGCTGGTGTCCCGCTGAGAAGAGCTAGTGGGATACCAGCTGAAAGAATACTATCAGCGCCGCCCACTGAGAAAATCAGCGTGCGGTGCTGATAACAGTCATTGGTGATTTCTAGCCCTCAAACAGCTCCATGGATTAAAAAGTAAAAACGTTACTGGTGGTCATACATGCAGTGACACAAATAAAATTGTTTAAAAAAATAAAGTGTTTATATTGTGCAAAGGAGAAAAAGCTAAAAAAATATATAGTTTTGGTAGCTCATAATGACTCACAAAGAAAAGTTATCAACGCTGTGTTTTTAAAAAAAAACAAACAAAAAACGTACATAAAAATTATGACCACATGAATAGTAATGTGAATTTATATCAGCACCGTATTAGGTCCCCAAAACACGGACCAAATAAAGAGCTAAAATATGTTTTTCTGAAACCAGCCTAAAATTTTTTCTGGCTGGACTGTAGCTATAACATCTGTCAAGACATCGATCCGACTCAGCCGGTAATATGTACTGGTACACATGTTTGACAGACTGAGCATACGGTAAGACAAGTTGGAAGACATTTATGAAGTGTCATGTCATTATTTTGCAGATGCTTCCATTTTTGGCTGTGAGTCATTAAACATGAGGTTGTACAAGCATGAAACTCTTTAGGATGTCATATACGAACAACATATGTGACTATAGATATGAATTGATCATGATAAAAAAAGGTCATGACGGAATCAATGAAGATTGACGGAATCCATGAAGATTGACGGAATCAATAAAGATTGACGGAATCAATGAAGATTGACGGAATCAATGAAGATTGACGGAATCAATAAAGATTGACGGAATCAATGAAGATTGACAGAATCATCAGTTTGAGTCCCATACAAATGAACAAGACTTGTCGACTGGTCCTTTGTAGCCCGTTTTAGGACCAAATGGCATAAAATGCACATAAGAGTTATGCGAGTATGTTAAAACTTTATTATATTGGAATATCTCCTTAAATACTTGGCCAGCAAAATAAAACGTTACAAATATGTTTACAACCAATAATTTGTCAACTAATTCTAACCTGAATCCTTAATACCGGTGTGTCCCCAGAATGGCCCAGTGCTTGATGTGTATTTATGACAGCATGGCATGTGTTAACCACCCTTGCTGTTCTACAAGATTGCCCACAGGATACCGCCCCTCCCCCAATCAGGCCCCAGCTCCCTCTGCACGCGTTCACTCCAATAAACAGCCACTGTTTCACGCTTAATTGGGAATGAAACTAATGAGATATTTATGACCCTTGGGTTGCTTTTCCCACGTACTTAACACAGTAGAACCCACTTAAAATAAGCTAAGCTTGCAGCCCCTTTAAAAGTATATTTCTAATATGACTACTTTCCTAAAGGAAACGCGAACGCCACTTTCTGGATCTTATCTCTTCTTATAAACAGTGCCTTATTATGTGAAAGTCTCACACGCTGCTTTGTTTTTACTTGTACAATGAAAAACAGCTGCTGTGTTCCGGGCGGCCTAATTATTAGCATAAGGGAAGACGGCGACAGGACAGTCCGTTGCATTGGAACTTACGGTAGGTAGGGAGGATCCATAAAAAATGGATATATGTATATACATATGGTAGCACAGGTAAACTCTGCACCCCTCCATACATATTTAACTGTTTATTTCAGTAATGTATTATTGACATCAGAAAGGAGATGCAAGAAGTAAAATATGCACAATAGTTTCCTATAAGTTTTCAGTTAACGTAATATTACATTAAAAAGTTTTTATGTTTACAATTAAACAAATACTTAAAGTAAATTATTAATTTTGAATTGCTTTTCGTCCCTCGTTGAATTACTGTTACTAAAAATCACATTTATTTTACATAAGTACAGGTTTTAAATCTATTTCTTCATACTTTCCTGAATTCCGCGTTGTCCTTGGATTGAGAAATGCCTGGTAGCAAGGGCACTTTAGCTTGGATATGCATATAAAGTTGCTGAGGTTGGGGCATGCAAATCGACTAAGATTACCCACGTAAATCAATTGTTTGTGCCTCTAACTCTTTGGAATATATAGCAATAAAAGTGTCACCTGGAACACAGGACCATTCAGAACTTTGCCCTGGACTTACACAGGGAAACAATGTGTAAAGCAGGTTATGGTTAATATGACCTTAGGGAGAATATAGGCACCAGTTGTGTTTTTGTACATAACAAAACTTACTAAAAGTGACATCCATAAAGGCGATACACACTTGAACATTGTTGTCAACCATCCTTGATATTTCCTGAAGTCTCCTGAATAAAGGGGCATCTCTCAGGCTACCACCAGAATGTGAATGTGAAGTCAATTTTTCCAAAAAGCTGAATGTGTTTTTATAGCTGGAGCAATCACTGGTACTGTGGAACTATTAGGGTATGTTCTCATGTGACGGATTTGGAAATACATTTTTTCCACCAAATGGGGTAAATTGGCATCTGCCTCATTGGTTTTTTTTTTGCCTTCTTCTGGATGAACAAGGGAAAGGGTTGGGGGTTTGGGGGCAGGCTGAACTGGATGGACATTTGTCATTTTTCAGCCTTGCTTACTATGTTTATGTTACTATGTTAGGTTTGTTACAGAAATTTCTAAGAATGATGATGTAAAAATCGATCTACGTGGTTCAGAAACAAATCATTTTCAGATGTAGGGTGCTAATTTTCAGTGGCAGAAACATCTGCTCCAAATTTGCCAGTGCGACCATACCCATGGTGGCACTCTGGCTGTCGTTATTCAAGTCTGGCCAGTATTACAAGTGGGGCTGATAAGCAAAAAATGTTGATGTTGCCTTTGAAATCTCCTTGGAAGAAATTGTTACTAGTTGATGGCCTATAATCAGAATAGATCATCAACATTTGATTGGCGGAGATCCACCAGTTGGGATCCCTGCTGGACAGCTGATCCTCCAACATGCTGTCGGTGCAGCAGGGCCAGATGTCCGCATCAGTGTCAGGGCTGGAAGTGTAGTAGATGGCTTCGCTGCTATTGAAATCAATGGGAGGGATTCCTTCTATTAAATTTCAGCTCCTCATTGTGGTCAGAGCCAAACGTATAACAGAATACATTGCTCACATAGATTTCAAGAGGAGTGAAGCCGTTTATTATACTTCTGGCCATAACCACTGATGTGGACATCTAGATGTGCTGCACCGAGAGCGGGGCAGAGGATCAGCTGATTGGTGGGGATCCCAAGCAGTAAACTCCCAATCAACTATTGATGACCTATCCATACAATAGTAAATGCCCAAAACACGCCTTTTTAGCGTATAACACCACTTTACAATATTTAAATAGATGTTATCTACATAAAAAAGTAGAAATACCTTGTAAGTAAATTTCATTCCTCATTTTGTACTCCTCCTAGGCTACAGCTATATTATACTCCTGAGCTGCACTCACAATTCTACTGGTCCATTTTTTTGGAATCAAGTTTGTCAATAGGTACATAGACGCCTCTAACAGATTACATGAGCCTATATAATAATATAATTAGTTATGTCTCCTACAATACATGACCATTCAGAATTTTTCCTTGAATTTACACAAAGAAACAATGTTAAAGCTGTGTTCCCCACCCCTTGCACCTCCTGTACCACCCCCAACCCATTTGTGTCTAACCCAATGTACCTCATATTGTAATTGCTGTATTGTTTTGCATTTCTCTATGCCTGAAAGTGCTGCGGAATAAGTTGGCGCTATACAAATAAAGATTATTATTATTATTATATTAAAGGGGTTGTCTCGCGAAATCAAGTGGGGTTATACACTTCTGTATGGCCATATTAATGCACTTTGTAATATACATGGTGCATTAATTATGAGCCATACAGAAGTTATTCACTTACCTGCTCCGTTGCTGGCGTCCTTGTCGCCATGGTTCCGTCTAATTTCGCTGGCGGCTTGCTTTTTTAGACGCGCTTGCGCAGTCCGGTCTTCTGCTCTGAGCACGAGCCGCTTCAGTGTGCTCGCCGCTACAGCTCTTCTGCACATGCGCAGACGAGCTGTATCTTCTCGGGAGCGCGCTGGAGCGGCCATTCTGCTACCATCCTCTCTTAGAGGAAGGTGCAGAAACTGGAGCCGCGCAGCCAAGAAGCCCAGCCCAGCAGCCCAGCCAAGAAGCCGCCCAGCCGCCCAGGTAAGTGATGGGTGACGGACTGACGGGGTGACGAGTGACGGACTGCTGCTGTGGCCCCGGAGCCTACCGCTGTGGCCCCGGAGCCTACCGCTGTGGCCCTGAAGCCTACCGCTGGGCCCCGGGGCCTACCGCTGTGGCCCCGGAGCCTACCGCTGGGCCCCGGGGCCTACCGCTGTGGCCCTGGAGCCTACCGCTGGGCCCCGGAGCCTACCGCTGGGCCCCGGGGCCTACCGCTGGGCCCCGGGGCCTACCGCTGGGCCCCGGAGCCGACCGCTGGGGCGCCGGGGCCTAGCGCTGGGGAGCCGGGGCCTAGCGCTGGGGAGCCGGGGCCTAGCGCTGGGGAGCCGGGGCCTAGCGCGGGGGAGCCGGGGCCTAGCGTGGGGGAGCCGGGGCCTAGCGCCGGTTACCTGCTGCCTGGCGTGTACCGTGGTCGGCGGCCGCGGTGGGTCCGGTCGGCGGCTGCGGGGCGTCTGGTTGTCAGGGAGACACAGCTGGTAGCGTCTCGGGAGCGCGCACGTCAGGCTACATCAAGCGAAGGGAAAAGAGCTGGCGGCCATCTTGGGAAAATTTTTATAAGTTGCTGAAACGCTGGAACTGTAAGTAGAAACTGGCTAGAAAAGTCATTTACAGGGGGGCTTAGTAATGTATGCTGAATAATGGGGACTGGGCAAAAAAAAAAAATTCACTGCTTCCTCGAGACAACCCCTTTAAAGCAGCTTATGTGATATCAGGCTTAAGTGTTTCACATGGTCGCATGTCACATGCTTTAAAGTTTGCCATACACTTTAGTTCAAAATCACCAGAAATCAGCGATAATTTTGGCATGGGGACAGCTTCTCAATCTCCTGGGGGAGAAAGTTCTGGAATGCTAAGTTTAAACATTCCCAAACCGTTGTGCTTCAGGAGAGAAGTATCTGTCAACAGCTTATTCCCCTCTTTCTACAGGAATAAACACATGCAAACCCCAAGATAAGAATGTATGTTCATGTTACCTTAAAGGCATTTTCCGTGGAAATACTACTGATGACCTATCCTCAGGATAGGTCATCAATAGTTGATCAACTGGGCTCCGTCGCTTGGCACCCCAACCGATCAGCTGTGCGGGCGCATGCTGTCAGCGCCACAATAACGCAGGTAGGAGCGGAAGCCTCCACGCCGACCTCCCATGTAGTGGCCAGCGCTTGTAACTGCAGGAACGGCTCCCATTAATTTCAATCAACTATTGAGGACCTACCCTGACTGCATGAGCGCTGATGTCACTCAATCAATATTGATGCTTTTTTGTTCCTCAGTCACTAAAATTTCCCTCTTAATACCATAACTCAATAGTGGTGCCCTTTAGCGCCCTAATTAATCTAGCCCTCTTTGCGCTCCAATTTGTGCCCCTTAGTATTACCACATTTAGTAATTGTGTGGGAACTCAGTATTGGTGCCCCTTTGTGCCTTCGACTCAGTTATAGTGTCAGGTTTGTGCTTCTAGTTAGTTGTAGTTCCCCTTTAGTGCCTTCACACTAATAGTGACCCCAACTCACTAATGGTGCCTCTTAGTGCCCCCAGCTAGTTATATTGCTCCCCTAATTTCCAAACTTCATAATAATGCCTCAATGCCCCATACACAGTAATTTGTTGCCCCCAATATTGCCCCCTTAGTGCCCCACTCAATAATTGTGCCCCTGGTCAATTAATGTACTCTTAGGCTAGGGTCACATGGGTTATATTCCCGGCGGAAATCTCATTGTTTTGCCGCAGCAAAAAACGCGAGATTTCTGCCGGCAAATTGCAGCTTCAAAAGCCGTGGCACTTAGCCTCGGGTTTTGGAGCGGCTTGGCCACATGCTTTTCCTTTGCGGCTGGTGCTCTCATAGAGGAGCTAGGCCACATCGGAAAAAAAAAGACATGCTGCGGCCAGGGAATTCGCTCCACTTCTTGCGGCTTTGCTGCAACAGATTGGCCGTCGTGTGGGCAAGATTTTTGACAATCGGAATTTCCGCGGCAAATCTGCCCTATGTAAACCCAGCCTTATAGTGCCTTATACTCAGGACTAGTCCACCCCCCCCAAGGGCTCTGTTACACAAGTGTTTCTTCCTGCACGGGAGTACACAGCAGTACACAATGCAATGTTAGCTGTGTGTTAACATACCCATACACTATATTAGCGTGTATGCACGCATAGTACGCACCAAGAGAGTGCATGCGTATTGGGGGGTTAGAAGAGAGAGCTGTTGGCCGGACAAGCCATCTAATGTGTATGTCCACCCTAAGTTTTAAGACACTGATCTAGTTTGGGAAAATCTTAATTAACAAACCCATGTTTTTTTAAACATTATTTAAAAAATATCCGATGATAATTAGGCTGTTATGAGCAAACTATTTGGGGTCCAATACGCTTTTATGTATACAAATGTACTAATTTGTGCAGTTAATAGAGCAAGTGGCTTTTTAAGAATAGAAACTCATCTACTATGAATTGAACATAGAAATAAAAAGTTAAACCGGCGAAAGGAAGCAAATAACATCCGATGGATCTTCATATTTTAGGGGTAAAAAATAGTAACCCTGCACTGTAAACATATTACATAGCTTATAAAACAGACACCAGAAGCAGCCCCATGTAAACAGCACATGCACAAGCAAGTAAACATCTGACAGATCAATCACTCCCTCGCACTGCAAGTGCTTCTTTCTGTCCTTTGAAGAATCCACAATTAAACTCACAATGCATTTTCCTGACTGCTGTTTTTTCTTCATGCATGAATGCTTATCAGTAAGAACACCAGGGGGAACTTCCTTACCAAAGCTGATCATAAGATAAAATGCAAACGCAGATCCAGGTATCATTAGCATATAAAGTAAGATACTGTTAGCACTGGAGATCCATGTCAGAAATCTCATCAACTGTCAATCACTCCAGACACATTGCTATCTAATCTTTTAAAATGTCAGCACCTTTCCTGTTCAATAGGCTTCCAATGCAATCAATGAGCCAACAAGGAGACCAATGATAAAGAATGGAATTTCACTAGTTACTCAGGCAAAGAATGCTAAGACCACACAAGGCACACATATATGTAAACATAGCAAAAGTCTGTTCAGCGCAGAATGTATTCCAACTTGTCCTTTTTTGGTATTATAACCTGCACATCATTTTTTAATAACAATTGTGTTTTTTTATGACTGTATTACCAGTGGATTATATAATACCAAAACTGTAAACCAGAGCAACACAAGATCGTAAAGAAATTCCATCTACCAGCACAAAGCTAATGAGTGCAGAGACCCGGCCTCAATCTTTATTTTAGGTCCATTGTATTTTTTAAAGGGTTGGCAACTGTAAAAAAAACACTACAATTCCACCTGGTGTTTTTGCCAGCAGCCTTTATTGTATTGACTTTAGTCTTATCTGATGGCAATAAATTCCTATAGTTGGAGAACACTAGATCAGCCAGTGACCTCTATTCCAAAAGAGAGACACAAAGACCCATTACACCAGACACCATGAGCTGATCCATGTACTGTGGACTGACTCATCGGTGGCAAGTATTGTAAAGCCTTTGACCCTGTGATTGAGGGCGTTAGTTTGCAGGAACTGTACTGAGGCTTGCCGTTTTTTCACACGCTGATTAAAACAAAAGTCCCATTTGGCTTAAAATCATTACCGTTCTGTAAAACTCAGCACAGTTGTCACACATGAGGCTGCATACACATGGCAAAGTTCACTATTGCAGAGCTCTAGGTACTCAATGAGAAAGTTTTTTTTGATGTTTCTTATTTTAAAGTATTCCCCTCATGTTTTTCAATTTTCCCATGATTGTGAATTTTCATTGGGGTAGAGATTAGAGATGAGCGAGTATACTCGCTAAAGGCAATTGCTCGATCGAGCATTGCCTTTAGCGAGTACCTGCCCGCTCGAGACAAAAGGTTCGGGTGCCGGTGCGGGGGAGCGGTGAGTAGCGGCAGTCAGCAGGAGGGAGCTGGGGGGAGAGAGAGATCTCCCCTCCGTTCCGCCCCGCTCTCCCCTCAGCTCCCTGCCCGCCGCCGGCACCTGAACCTTTTGTCTCGAGCGGGCAGGTACTCGCTAAAGGCAATGCTCGCTCGAGCAATTGCCTTTAGCGAGTATACTCGCTCATCTCTAGTAGAGATTCATCACAAGGAACGGGACTGCCAACTTATTCCGCAGCACTTTCAGGTAATTCTTTTACTTATTACCAAGCTGGATGCTCATTTTACCAACCTAGGAACTTGAATCCACAACCTTCAGATCATGAGTAAGAGCTTAGGACTGCATATCGCTGCCTTAACAATCTATCTTTATCTATTTAGCTGGTTCCGACTCTCGGACACTTTTATGGATCAGCCCTTTCCATGTGGTACTGATTTCTTTCAGTTTGAAATGTTTTCATGTTGGTATCGACTTTGATAGTATCAAGCCAGTGCGTTCTTTGGTGGCCAGGTCTTCTTTTGCCGCTGAGCACTCAAAGCATTATCAATGTTTCTAATGAATTAGTTTGCATTATGTGGCCGAAGTATGAGAGTTTGTGTTTCGTAATTTTGCCCTTCAATGAAAACTTTGGTTTGATGCAGCCTAGGACTGTTTTGTTCATGATCTTGGTGGTCCAAGAAGTTCATAGAAGTTTCCTCCAGCACCAAAGTTCAAAGGCATCAATCTTCCTCTGGTCCGTTTTCTTTAGTGTCCAACTTCCGCAGCCATAAGTTGTGATTGGGAAGATGATTGCGTTGACTATCAGGCAATTTGTTGCAAAGCTTACAGCTTTGTTTTCCAGATCTTATCCATACTTAGCATTGCACTGTGACTAGCGCAATTCGTCATTTTATTTCCATTGCGGTCAATTTTTGATCAGAGGAGGATGAAGTCTTGAACACATTGCATTGTGGACATAATTTCATAAATATGAGCGAGTTGTGTGTCTGAATTACAACAGAATCATGTCATGGATCCCTTGCAATAGATTTTCCAGTCTATTTTGTATTGATGTCCATGAATGTCGTCTTCTGTATTATTATGTGGTCTTACTGACCACTGCTGTAAAATTTAAATTTGTCTTTTTTTTTTACATGGATTCGTACTATCTTCTGATCTAGCCTGCCCCATATTATGCAGCCAAAGTAGACTCTGCTATTGCATATCTTCCTTTATGGCTACTGCAAAACCTTCAAAAGCTGTGATGGTACTAAAGCAACCCTTGGCAGAATAATTTAACCCTTTCTAATCCAATTTGTATCCTGGTTTTTGTAGGGGGCGTACTCTTTTTTTTGCCATTTTACAATTATGCTATATGCTGCTAAAGCCAGTACTGCATGAGGTGACACGTTGGATAGGTTCCGACAGCAGAGAGGCTGGCAATATACAGTAAGAGAACCCTAACGGATGTCTTCCAACATCGGAGCTGTACAGTCTTAAATCATAATGTCTTTAGACGTCAGGCAGTGGATTGGAAATGGTTAATGCAGAGCTCACTGTGCCACTGGAATGTAATGTGACAATCATGTTATATGTAGACATGACATGATCAAGATAAAATGTGTGCATTATAGTATTATTGTAAAATAAAATGGAAGGCAACCCATAAGTAGATAGGAAGAATATCCATGGATGCTGTTATTCTGGACTGGTCTAAACAAGGTCCATGATGTCCAACAGTGAACACTTCCAGTAAAAGCTACCACTCGAACAGAAGACCCATAAGATCTACCAATAATAAACTCCATCTAAGGCTACCAATAAAACAGATAATGTGTTACTTTTTATTTGTTATTCAACCAAGTAATCCATGGAGGAAATAATGTTTGAGTTTACAGCTAAAGTTACAATAAAATTTACAATTAAAATAGTTGTACACTTTTTCTGTATAGTTGGAACCTTGGTTGTTACTTCTAATAGGCCCAAAGTGCCTCAGTCCACAACTGGCTGGGAATGCTGTAGAGGTAGCGAAAAACCACAGAAGACTCTGTGGAGCCTGTGTGTCCACCTTGTGCTTGTATGGGTTTTCTCCTGATATTTCATTTTCCTCTCAAATTGTAAGAACATGCTGATGGGTCAGTTTGCTTCCTCTAGAATAGGCAATAGTACATATGTAGCAAATTTTAACTTGACGGTGATACCTTTATGCAACAAGTTATCTTTTCTTGAGGCAGTCAAAGACTATTGTTCTCCTATATTAAGAAGGTTGTTCGGTTACCTGTAATTCAGCTGTCTGTAGTAAATTAATAAACAGAGTTGTACTTACCTCTCTGCTGCCACCGGGATCCAGCACTGCAATCCCGCTGTGGTCCCAGTGTTTGTTCTGACAGTGTCAGAGGCTGCAGCGTCACATTCCCAAACTCCTGACATCATGGTTCTTAGGATGTGAGCACTGATGCCAGGAGAATGAGCAGTGATGCTGCAGCTTCTGATGTGCAGCAGCGGTCACCTGACACCATCTGTCACAGCAAACACAGGGACCACAGCAGTACGTCAGTGCTGGATCCCAGCAGTAGTGGAGGAGTAAGTACAGCTGTTGATTATTTTACTAAAAGACAGCTTTATTAAAGGGATATTATTCCATAACTGCGCAACCCATTTAACACATCAAAGCCCATTGAAAAATAAATGAAAGGGTAAACAAACTGTGGCAAAAAAGTTGTTACAATGTGATGAAAAAAGGTCAAGTTAAGCTCTGCTGCATCTGCACATGTAAATGAGATAAAGAAATCTGAAAGTAAGCCCCACTGGACAACTGGGATTTAGGTAAAGGATTTACAGCCTATTTACTGCAGTGCTGTTAATTATGTTGGCACTTTCTAAGCAATAAGTAAACTATATAACTACAAGACACGTTCTGTTATGCTTTGTTTTTACTGTTGTGGCACAGAAGGTAATTCTTTATGGAAAAAATCCAAACAGGCAGCTCCTTAGAACTAGTTGCTACTGTTTTAACCTCCTTGGTTACAGTTTATGTCTACTCCCTTTATCTCTTTCCTTTTGTTGTGAGGCTGTTTTTCCTTTCTCTACTTGTTCCCAATGTTTTCCTACACACACTCTCCAATCACTTTTTTTACTCTTCTTACTAGGACATCATCCCATTCTTTGGTCATTCTAAGTGATATCCCCTTATTTTCTCCACCCTTAGGCCTCATGTCCATGGGCGCTCATGGTTTTTCCGTGCAGAATCCTGCAGGGGATTCCACCTGGCCCGCAGACATGAGGCCAAAAAATACATTATACTCACCTGTCCGGACGTTGCGGGGATCTCCTCCGTGCAGGCCAGGTTTTCTTTCTTTTGCACAGCAGATGCACTCGGGACACCAGCGGCTTATCACGTGCATGCGCCGTGCCGGCTTTTACATTTTTTTTAAACTCCTGTTTTCCCGCGGTCCGCTTCACGGACGCAGTAACTGCTGTGTCTGTGCCGTGGATCTGGACGGCTTCCATTGGCTTCAATGAGAGCTGCGGGAGCTGTCCGTGTGGGAAAAGTGCATAAAAATGGAGCATGCTGCGGTTGTTATTCCGCACATGCAGTCCGCATGCCGGGGGAAAATGACATCCGCAGATATTTAATTACCTGCGGGTGTCCAATGATTCCCTATGGGCAAGGATCACGTGTGCTGGAGACCCGAGAAGATTTTGTAAATCCATTTATGCCTAGACATGAGGCCCTACTCTTTGAGATTCTATGTCTTGGACACACACAAGAGTTTTAAAACATTAAAACAACCTTCCAGGCCTGTACAAACAAAGATGGCCACACTTCTTCACTAACTACCTGATGCACACTGTGAAATAGTATGCATTGGTAGTCTAAAGGCCCATTTACACGCAACGATTGTTAAAACGACCAAATTTGAGTGATAATCATTACATGTAAATGCGGGCAAATGCTGGGCTCTGCAAACAGCTCATGGAGGCCCTTTTACATGCAAATGAAGATGAAAAAGTGTTAACGGGCATCCAT
The DNA here is from genome assembly GCF_035609145.1 of Eleutherodactylus coqui. Classification (NCBI taxonomy): domain Eukaryota; kingdom Metazoa; phylum Chordata; class Amphibia; order Anura; family Eleutherodactylidae; genus Eleutherodactylus; species Eleutherodactylus coqui. The sequence goes on along the minus strand of NC_089843.1, from coordinate 123,340,558 downwards.
TATGCAAAAAGATTGCTAAAACTTTCAATCTTTCAATCGTTTGAGAGATTATCTTTGTGTGCAAACGTGCCTTAAGACACTACATGCTGTTCTGACTTGTCAGCACTGCCCAGATGGGCAGCAATGGTTAATCAAAGCAGGTGCAGTGTCTCAAATGAATGATGCATACTAACACACAGTGTGTATCAGGTAGTCAGTGAAGCTCGTGCGGCCATCTTTGTGTGCCCAGACCCGGAGGGTCACTTTAAGCTGCATAAATTAGGAAATTTGAAATATATGAACTAATGCTGTGATCTTTGGGATTATCAGAGTAATTATTCTGAGGCCCACCCTACATCCATACAGAACATTGGTATATGCATGTTGCATTATAAACACACAGGACATATAATCCATATTGGTTAACTGCAAACAATTAACTCCAAAGTTCTCTCCAAATGCGATAGTCTTCTGCCAGTCCTTTGGGGTCCATTATTGTTTTAGACCCTGTGTATACTGGAGGATCCATTGTTACTCTGGTAGTTCGGGCTGACCCTATATGACCATGTTCGGAGCTTATTTAAGTGCATTAACTTATTTAAGAAATTATCTTTTTGCTACGATAAGCATATATAAATTTAGCAAACACAATCAGAAATGTATGAATTGCTGTCTTTACTATGGAATATTGTGGATATTATATGAGGTGTTGCAACACATTATAAAGGAAAAGTTCTGAATGATTAGTCTTCTTGCAATTCATCTTCAAATATGCTCTTGTTCTTTTCCAGTACATGTGGCGTCAGTGTCTCTTGCCAAACTGAAATTTCAGAATTGTCATAAGAGTTGAGTTTCAATCTCATTATACAGTAAGCATCCTTCTAGAACCAAGATATCACTGCTTTTTACTTAACCTTACATGCACATTGATCTGATTTATTAAATGCGTTACAGAATGTATTTGAGATCCGCTAGCATTGTCCTTATCTGCTCTACAATTTGCATTAGCCACTGCCATTGGTTCCATTTACATACTTTGAGGGATGCATCATATTGTAGGTAATTTCAACTAAGGGGATGAACTAAACTTTCAGTGATAATGTCAATTCAAATGTAAAACAAACTAGAGACTTGGACAGGAATATTCTAGACAAAGCCAATATGTTTACGTATATATATGGAACTTACAAGTTGGTCAATTATGACTTTAGCAGACTATACAAGGAGATATTTACAGGAAGCTCCTTCAGGTTTTGTTGGGAATGGATCCACTGACAATCTAAAGGTCAATTTAGACAGGTTGAATGTTGGGCAAACGATGCCCGACAGTCATCCCTGTGTGTCTTCGCTCCCGTGCTGTTGCACGGGAGCTAGTAGTGCTGGCTCGCTCACAGAGGGCGGGGAAGCTGGATGAGATGCTGCATAAACAATGGATGATGAGCTGATCCTTGATCGCTCAGTGTAAATAGCAGCCATTCAGTATTAAACGGCTGCTATGTTGTGTCAATGGAGAGGGGCGGGGAGAGCCATGAGAGAAATCTCCTCCAGCCTCCCCTCTGTGAGCGAGCGATACTCTCTTCTATGCAGCAGTATGAGAGCGAGAATGTGCGGGGACAAGTGTCCAGTCTAAATGGGCTTTAATACCTTGGTGACTGGCCACCCACTTCTCATTGTTGTGAATAAGGATCAAGTAGATGGAAATTTACGGAACTTTGTAACTTCTCTGGCATTTCCCCTGGAAATAATTAGCCTCAGATATGCCTGGCAGCTGCTATCGCCCTTTATTGAAATTATATTCATGCTTTGCAGAGCCTAATTTGTATGTTGATAAGGTAGTTCAAAATCACAGCTGTCAGCAGAACGGTTTGCCCCACAGCTATCTCACATTAATGGGCAGTTTGGGGGCATCATTTTTTACCATGCTCATTTTTACTGGGAGCACTGATCTCATAGTTGCTTTTCTGTTTTCAGTTTTGATGAACATCTGTGAACCAGTTATGAAGTTTAAAAAATAAGTATTTAAAGGCTATGGAAACTTTTGTGCATGAAAAATCAAGAAACACATATCTTACCAAGTCCCTGCAGAAAAAAAAATGATGCACTCAACTGTTTTTTGTATAGTTTTTCATGCATTTAGAAAGCCTCATGGAGCATTCCAAGCACTGATCAGCTGGTCTCTCATGAACCTACACAAGCTCATCTATCCCTCCCCTCTTTGTAGCATAACCACACCCACTCAATACTACATAGCTAACTTTCCTCTATCTCATTCTGTCTCTAAGTAGCTGCTGATCTTGTTCCCCCTTATTGCTGAAAAGAGCTGAAAATCTATTGAGTAAATTACAGCCCTCTATAATAGTAGATTACTTCGCTCTGTTCTCCTTATCACCTCTGCCATCCCGCTGACACTGTCATACAGCCCTCTGTAATAGTAGCTTTCTCTGCTTTATGTCCTTTTGACCATCTCCACCATCTCCCGCCACTGTTATAGCTTTGTGGAAAGGCAGTGAATGCATATTCACAATAGGAGAGCAGGCCAGAGGAGGACCTAGTCTGTTTGACTCTGGCCCATACTGAGCAAAAATTGTCCCCAGGTAGAGGAGTTTAGAGCCTTACCAATGATGGCCTACAGGCGTAGCCCCAACATCAGGGATAAACTCGTACAGTGGGACAACAAAGGTACAAACACAACAGGGGAGTCTAATGTCAAAAAATGGGAATTATCTATGCCTCTCATATTCCTGCTGTTATAACCTTGTTAGCGGGGACAGATTTAATCATCCACATACGAGAGAAACCTTTCATATTCGTAGTAGGTATAGCTGTAGGTCCACATATGTTGTATACTTATATCATGTCCCTGTGGTCTCCTCTATGTTGAACGCACATTACGAGTCACAAAAGTACAATAAGGACAAAGAAGGAAGAACTTCCGATACCCAAGCACTTTCTTGCTATGGGGCATACTTTTAGCCAGTTAAAGTTCAGGACAATTGATCATGTTCCTAGGAACATAAGAGGTGGTGACAGGGAAAGGGCATTGATGAGAAAAGAACTCAAATGGATATTTGATTTAGACACGCTTTTCCCGAGAGGACTCAACCTTGACTATAATACTACTCCATTTCTGTAGTGTATTTCCTTGCCGTTACATGCTGTGTTTTTAATATATATTTTCTCCTTTCTCTCCTTTTTGTATTTATGGTATGATGTTTAATTCATCCCTTATTATGTTTTTTAATTCTTCTCTCTCCCCTTTTTTGTACAGATCTTGTGGATGCTGATCTGGATGTGTGACGCAGGGTAAGGGCTATTTCAGACGACCATATATCGGCTCGGTTTTCGCGCCGAGCCGATATATGGTGTCCTTGTTTGCAGGGGGAGGAAGATGGAAGAGCCAAGAGCAGGAACTGAGCTCCCGCCCCCTCTCCACTATTTGCAATAGGAGGGGGCGAGACTTGGGCGGAGCTAAGTACAGGCGCTTAGCTCTGCCCCTGTCCCACCCCTCCCATTGCAAATAGTGGCAAGGGGCAGGGAAGGGGCGGGACCTCAGTTATATATATATATGCCAGTTAGACATGCATGAATGTGCCTTCGATTTAATAATGCAAAATAAAAAGCATATTCGAATAAAAAACACAGATGAATACAAAAGTTTTTTTTGACATTCTTTGTTTTCATTTGGTACCCTTTTCTTACCTATGAAAAACCTATACAATGGTGCCTTGACATACGAGTTTAATCTATTCCAAGATGGCATTGAGCTAACCAATCAGAGCATTAGCTTGCTTGAGGCGGGGCATTCAAGCCCTGCATCCAGAAAGCAATGCCCTGTGTCGGCGTGGGGAAGGGAGCGACAGCCTGCAGCAGCGCCACAGACAATCGTGAGGGCAAAACACTGGCGACAGGTGAGTATAGTTTCCCCCCTGAGCCTCAGCTTGCGAGTTTTTTGACTTGCCAGCAGGCTCGTACCCCGAGTTTTTGTTCGTAAATCAGAGCAAAAATTCGGGAGAGAGCCTGCTGGCAAGTCAAAAAACTCGCAAGCTGAGGCACTCGTAACCCAAGGTAACACTTTATTGGTCTTGATAGATAAAATCTTTGCACACATTGGTTGAATAATGAATACACATATGGTCTTACTCAGTATAATCTTTGTGGGTGTTCTATATAAATGGTGCCTGACAGAGTGCCGATATACGCATATACACCGTGGTTTTCATTCACATCTTACCTATGTGGTCTGATTGGTGGAGCATATGTGTGTATGGATATATGCACTGAGCAGGGGGTTGGACCAGATGACCCTGGAGGTCCCTTCCAACTCCACCATTCTATGACTCTATGATATATGTATACATATGTATTGTATATATCACTGACTCCCCTGTTACGCTATATGTACTGTAGAGGTGCACTACAGAGAATGACCTGTGGGGGGCAACAGACAGGAACAGTCTGGTGTCTGAGACAAGGGGAAAACACCCACAGATGTGGTCAGTAAGTAGGATAACGGTGTTTGTTCCTGCTACAGTCAGTGGTGAAGTGGGCTGCAAGCCTGAGACAAGTCAAGTGGGAAGGACCTGGGCTGTGAGAGCCCGAGACAGATCCAGGGGGAGACCTGAACTGGGAGCAAGAGGTCTGGAGAGAGACCTGAACACTAAAGACAAGCTGCGCTTCTGGACTACTACAGGTCTATGAAAGTAAATGGACTTATTGCTGTTTAACTGAGTTGTGGACTTAATTGCTCCTCCTGTGGACTGTTGGAGGATTAAACTGATGGACTTTGCAAACTTTATCATTTTTCTGGAGACCCAGTCATTTCTGTTATGCTAAGCTTATGTTGAATAAACTGAACAAGAAGTAAAAGTTATCGCTGGCATACTCTTTAACCCCCGTGTTGTTACAGTACACACGCTTACATTGTGCTGGTTTGGCAATTTGGACATCTTGCTCATGTGACTGGTGCCCTTTGAATATATATCTTGGGCTAATATGGCTAACATGTCTATGGGTAGTAAGCCTGAGGGCTATTACTTACTATGGGAGACATATATCTGACATAGCATGTAAAGGATACTATCTGAGCTGTACGAGTGTTGTGATGGATTAAATTATTATATCTTGTGCCAGAGATTTAATATTAGATTGTACATATATATGGGTATAGGGGGGCAATCAGCATGTATTTAAGCACTTGCTGGATATTAAGTTCGGATCCAGCAGCGGATGACGGTCTTCTGCGCATGGACGATAACTGAGAGTGATGCGAGAGTAAAGGGAACTTCGCGCATGCACATTGATGAGCGTAGGATGCCGGAGATGCCGGTGAAGTGTAATCAGAGCTGGATCCAATGGTTGCCGGGCGTCACACATCCACCTGCACCCATGATAGGTATGCCGCGTTCCTGACCAGTGGGAGGTGTTTAAATTAAGAGTTTGTATGTGATTTGTTATCTGTTTTATATATTGGGCCCATTGTATATGTTTAAGGAGCTTGATAAAGACCTCAGATAGAGGTTGAAACGTCCGTATACACTGACCGTTTGGAATAAAAATTAATCCTTTGGGGTTTTATTTGCATCGCTGATGCTGACTCCTACTGCATTATTTAGACTATATTATTTGGAGTTGGGTCTGATCCATCGAAGACGTGAATCCATTTTTTCACTCTGCCAATATTTGGTTATCTGGGTGAGTGCTGTTGACTTTCTGTATTATTTGCCCTTCTCGTAATCCTCGGCCGCCCACAGAAGATCACTTTTTTAATGTAATGCATCTAGGGCTTATTTTGTGGTTAGGGCTTAAATTTCAAGCCCCCCCCCCCAAAAAAAAAAATCAGGGTGGGCTTATTTTTGGGTAGGTCTTATTTTCGGGCAAACAGAGATGTGCTTCTAAATGCGGAAAGGAGAATACTGGGAATACCAGTGGAGGGTATGATGGCTAACCGGCTGTACGGCCATCTGATCTCTAATTGTATATACTCAAGTTGAACTGATGAAGCGGTCTTGCTCTGAAATGTAAATTTAATGCTGGTTGTAAAATTGTAATATTAGTTGCCTAATAAAGGATAGGTGGATCTTCAATCACTGTAGTGCATTGCCTTACTCTGGAGAGTTGTGGCAAATTACCAGTGGCTAGTATTTCTACTTTGCGGTGGTGGGGTCCCAGGTTGAAATCTCCACCAATGTAATCTTCAAATCTAGAATTCCATCACTGCCAACACACCTGCCCTTTCTGCTCAAAGTAAAGAGCCAATATTTTGGCGATTTTTGCAAAAAATTGGATCAGGATGGTACGATACGATTTGGCAAAAACCATCTTGATTTTATCGCCTAGCCGATCGTGATGAGCAACACTAAAAAAGATAATACTTTGGTCTCCTTTGACCAGGTTTGTCTTCCTTTTCAGCACACTCTACATAGAATTTTGCTCCTAGGACAGAAAGGACCCCTACAGACTAGGACTCTCCCATCCTGCCAAGCTGTGGTCAGAGATCAGGTGACCATAAAGCAAGTGAGAGGTGCTGTGTCACAAGTGAGAGCAGGAGTGACTGAGCAGTGTACAGGAGATGGATAGTGGTGCTGAAGCCTTTGTATGCGTAGACTCTTGCTATTGTATTCACTAACCCGTTGACTATGACTGTTGTCAGAGAAAGGGTTGAACTAACATTGTGACTGCTACAGGGCCTAAGACTACAGGAGAGGCTGAGGAATATCACATGTGGCCGTAGCTGGAGGAAACGTGTGTGAGACAATGGAGACAAGAATGCAACCGACTGATATCAGGCGTACTGAGGAAACAGCAGAGAAAAGAATGAACTGAGATTGAGTAAGCCAACTTGAGAACCATTTGCACCTAACTACCAGCTTAAGTGTATGCCTCTTCTATGAAAACATCACTGCTTTCTGCTGAACAGTGTTCACTGCAGAGACATTTTCCTGAGAGGCCATTGCTAACAGAGACTATATACTGTCCCTTTTAAAGGCCGATGAAACGTCGCTGTCTTTGGTGATGGCCCTGGGTAAATAAAAACCATTGGTTCCACTGCATCCTGGAATGCTGCCAGTTTCTGCTTATATACCTTAATATATACCTCTCATCTTTCTGCTAATAATTCCCCTCTCTGTGCCACTTAAAGATTAATTTCTCTTTCCATGTCCTCACAATAAATAGTGCCTCCCTTGTGCCATCCCCTTGACTGGGCAATATGCATGTCATGTCCGTGCAGCACACGAGCACCACGCTCAGCATGGAGGCAGGGTGATGTTCAAAACTACTGTAGCTGATATTTGTCACGTCCGTGCAGCACACGAGCACCATCCTCAGCACGGACGCAGGGTGATGTTCACAACTACCGTAGCTGATAATTTTATGCACTGAAGAACAGTGTGCACCACAACTGAAATACGTAACCCAGATGTAGAGCACGTGCGTCACCAGAGTACTACACTCAGCACGGTGACAGAGAACGTACACACTGCTGGAAATAGCCGCACACCACGCTATGCTGAAGGGTAGCACCACTCCAGGGAGAAGGAAGCCTGGCCCTAACCTAGCAGGGGGGTGAAGGGTCCCTGCCTAGAAGCGGAGTAATCGCCTCAATAGAGGCGCCCCCACGGTCTTGGGCCCTGATTGTCTCTATAGGGACCCCTGGAGAGATGAACGGAACTGCAAAGCAAAACAGAAATGAAAAACAGAAATACAACTGAAAAAGAAACAGCAGCGACTTATCTGGAAGTAGCAAATACACCCAGCAGAGAGGAGCTCCAATCTCCACTATGGAGCAGAATAAGCAGCACTGAGAAAAGTGAGGGGTGGAAATATAAAGCCACTCCACACCTGGGAACTGGCAGAGGGAATAGAAAACCACACCTCCACCCTTCTCCCAGGCATGACTAATCCAGCGTGCATCCATGCAGCAAAGAAATATGCCTCTACAATGCTTTGATATTCCTCTGTTTTTATTGTTTCTGTAATGTGTTTAAGGCCTCCATTTCAACAGGCAGCAAAGCAGCCCCACAACATTATGGATCCTCCACCAGGTGTTGTGCATTTCTTTATAGGCTTTAATTTGTCGTCTATAACCATAACACTGGTATGCATTGCTAAAGAGCTCTAGTTTGGATCTATTTGCCCATAGAACATTTTCCCAGAAAGATTGTAGTTTGTCTATGTAACATTTGGTTAAGTTAATTTGCTCTTTTTTATGGCTTTCTTCAAGCAATGGGATCCTTTGCCCTCTGAACCTTCACATATAGAGCCCTGTTTTGTTCAGTGTGCGTGTTAAAAGCATCACAGCCTGAAGTCTCCAGTTCAACCTGAAGTTCTTTGGATGTTGTTTATGGTTTCTTTTCCACATTTTAAACCAACTTTCGTAGGGTTCTCTCAACAATTTTCTTTTTTCCACATCCTGGGAGATTCTTTCATGAGTAGCAAACTACTTGATAACATTTTGTAATGTTACAGCCAGAATGCCAGGTCTTTGCAGATAGTTTTGTACCTTTTAGACTATTTGTGTTTGGCTATAGTAGCGTTTCTTGTCTGCTCAGACAGCTCTTACACTCTGTTGTCTTCTCTATTCTAAACAAGGAACAGGGAACAAAAACTAGCCTTTTTAAATATCAAAGCTTCTGTTCATAGGCTAATTGAAGTCATGTGAGCACTGAGTAGGTGTGGACAGGTAAATCTCATTTCCAATTAATCACAGGTTAGTCTGATTTTTGTCCTTTGTTTCAGGCTTTATTCACACGAGCGTTTAATAGCACCAATTTTGCCACGATAAAGCACTGGCCAAAAATTGTGACCATTTGTTGCATTGGATTCCAATGCATCAGTTCAGGTGGGTGATTTTCCGTTGCATAAAAATGGCCAGCGGGAAAAGATAGCACATGCTGTGCACATTCCGGACGGCCGTTTTTATGCTGGCCAGGAAAGATAGGTCTGAACCTATCTTTTCTGCCAGAGTACGCTGGCCAGTCACATAGACTCCTATAGGAGCCTAGGAGAGTTGCTGGAAAAGGGAGGTGGGAGGGAGTTTAGCAGCAGCTCTGCTAAACTCTCTCCCCCTTTCCTTTCCCCTCTCTACACCTTGCCGGATGTCGGCAAAGGGAGCGGGCAGGAGATTAGTACACTTTCTCCCGCGCAGTCCCACCCCCTCTCATTGCTATCAGCCAGCAAGGGGCGGAGAGGGGGAGGGAAGGGGGAGCAAGTTTAGCAGAGCTAAACTCTCTCTCCCCACCTGACGGTATTCCAGGTTGCGGCGTATACTCGCCGCATCCGAGCTGTCTGAATGAGTGCTTAAACAGAAGATACAGCCATGACTTGGTCATGGCTGCCTTTCATTCAAGCAGTTTTCGGACAGGCTGCGGCCATGACACGGCCAGCGAAAAGTCGCAGCACCTGCTTGAAGGAGTCCTCAAACTCAACAGTAGGTGCAATTAATTGTGACCTGGAATTGTTTTCAATGTGATATCAGAATAGCAACTAAACGCAGGATAGTGCAAACCACTGTTTCCTCATAGCCATGTATGGATGTGAAAGCTGGACTGCAAAACAAAAAGCTGATAGAAGGAGGAACGATGCGTTTGAGCTGTGGTGCTGGCGAAAGCTGCTGCATATGCCCTGGACTGCGAGAGTTACAAACAGAGAAGTGCTGAATCATATAAGACCCGATTATATCACTGTAGGGTAAGATGACCGGACTCAGGCTCACGGATTTTGGCCATGTAATGCGAGCAGAGTCGCTAGAAAATCTATAATGCTTGGACAGATCAGTGGCAAAAGAAGACCTGACCGCTAAAGAACATGATGGCTGATACTGTCAGAGTGGATACTGACATGGATATCATGCAACTGAAAGAAACAGGGCAGAACGGAAAAACATGGATGGAGCTCGCCTTTAGGTTCACCGAGGGTCGTGAACGACTAAACGGCTAACAACAACGTTTTCAATTTAAACATGCTTTTTGCTACAAATTTCTTATTTTGTTTTATATCTTGTGCTTTTCTATATCCTGTACCTGAGTATATACAATATATATCCAAGCACATTCTCTAAACACTTTTTTCAGGAATTATATTACATGGTGTTCTCAATATTTTAATATTTAGGGGTGCCAATAATATTGACCACAAGTGTGTGTATAATAAACTTCACATCAGAAGTAGCAGCACAATAAAGCAGTAACATTTCATGTGGATATATTTAGGTACTAAAAGTGCTGCCCATTGAGATATTGGCATCTTCAAAGTCATGCAGCCAAAATTCTTATTTACGCCGAGTTTTGCAGACTGTTCAGACCAGTGGAAAGTATTTTTTGTGCTTATGATCCCTTTCTTTATTTATTTAGTGCACCAGATACGTTCATTGACCTGGAAGAGACCTACCACTGTAGCTTGGACTGCAAATACAAACATAAGCATAAAAATGCTTTTTCTTTCTACATAAAAGCAAACTTATTTCACTTCTTTGATTCGTCTTTTAGATCTTTTCCAAACGTTTTTTGGCATTAATGGTGAATTACATTTGTTTCTTCTTTTAACTTGCATGAAGTCTCTTCAAGGAGTTCTAAAATTTAAGGTAAATAAGTCTGAATCATTCAAAAATATAAAGTTAATAGGAATAAGCTGTCATTTATCTTCATTATTTCCACCAGGGACTTGCATAAGCACTAATTGCCAAATGAAGGGATATTAGCTACAGGAGTGTCGTTATTAATGCGGTAGCTGCAATATTAGAATGCCTTCACATGGTCATGCTTAAGCTTCTGTTAAAACTCTGTCAGAATCACACTGAGTTGTCATGGTTTTCTGATGCTGCTTTGAACCATGCAGCCTTTACAGGTGAAACACATTGAAACCACAGTAATTCATGGTAAAATGTATACAGTTTTTAAAATGCGCTTTTGACAGCAATTAAAAAACACATGAAAAACACTGCATAATTGCAATAAAAGCGAGAAAAAAAGCCAAGAAAAAAATATTCTGTGGAAAGTCAGAACATTCTCTACTTGCTCAAACTCAAACTTGTTTTCCATGTCAATTACTCAACTATATCCTAATAAAAGGGGTATAGTCACACTAATTAATGATGGAATTTCTTGTGCCATAAATGCCTAATAGGTGTAGATACAACCTCTGGAACCTTCACGTATTGGGAAAACGTTTGCAGATTCATACGAAGGTTCAAAGAAGGGGTAGCTACACTTGCAGTTGAAATCTGTAAGTTACAGAAAGAGTCAGGGTTTCACAGAAGATAATGGAAAGAAGTAAGTAATAGGCGCTTACCTCTTTCCTTCAATGGAGAGAGAAGAACAAATGCAGCCACCTTTCCACTGAACTCAATGAACCTTGGCAGCCATAAATCCCCATTGGTGATGGTTCCAGAGTTTTCAGTCATATATGGCATATAACTGTGGATTTGCCATAAATTCTCAAGATGTGAATGGCCTCTCGGGCCAGGAATACACTGGCATATTTCAGCTCTGTGTTTGTGTCCATAGTGCAGATGTATGTCCTGGCCTGAACAGAACCTTGACAGGGGCGCAACTATAGGGGTTGCAGGGGATGCGGTTGCACCCAGGCCCAGGACCCTTAAGGAGACCCATAAGGCCTATCTTCTCCATATATGGAGGCTACTAGTGCGAGTAAAGCTGGGGGGCCCTGTTACAGATTTTGCACTGGAGCCACGAATCTTGACGTTACGTCTCTGCTTGACCATCTTACATTCCTATGATGCTCAGAGTTTGGATCAGGTGACCTGCGGTTGGGCCGGGAAACACTTAAGTATTATGGACACAAACACAAAGCTGAAATATGCAAGTGTGTTCCTGGCCTAAGTAGCAAATACTAGTTTTAATAAACGTATGGGAAACTAAGCAGGCTTTCACATGTGAAACGGTAATCTGAGCAAATGAAAAATATTTGTAAATGAAAATAGTCTATGTTTAGACTGTATATTCCTTTATAGGGGTAAAAATTCACGGTCAGCTGTTGTGGCCTTTCTGTGAGGAGCCTTCTAAATCACATTGAGTTATGAATGTGCTGTCATCTCACATAGTCTAGTTATGATTACAGAATTTCCCTCTTTTATTACGTTCTTCTCCTCAGACCACTTGAGTAGCTTTAAATAATATTTTATTTTTTAGAGAAGAAGTTTATCTTACCAAACAGGCTCATAATTCACCCCGTGCATCATTTCCCATAAGACTTCTCCTTAAAACAACCACAAGTGGGAAAAACTCTTGCTAATATTATAATATAAATAAAGAGAAGAGTCAGAAGAGCAAGAACAACCTGGAACAGCTAACACTGTGTCAGATAGAAAGCTGTTTGGGGACATTGTGTAGACATTATGGAGTCATAGAGGATTCATCCTTGACTTTTTCCCCTTCAAAGAATTAGTCATCATTAGCAGCTGCTAGCTAGTAATAAGTAGAGATTAATTAACTATATTGATGGTTTCCAACCTGTGACTCTAGATGATGCAAAACTACATTGCCCAGCATGCATAAACAGCCTGAAGCTTTCCATGCAAAGTGAAGTTGTAGTTTTACCACAACTCGAGAGCCACAAACTGAAGATCTCTGATATAAAGAACTCATTTCTAAAGTTGAGGATAGGTGATAAGTGTCTGATCGTGGGAGTACAACTATTTGGACTGAGAACACAGGTCAATACACCACTCTGCTATCTCCGTCACAGACAGTAAATGGAGTTGTGGCCACATATGAACACTACCACTCCGTTCACACATGGGACTCGAGGGCCCCTATTCTCATGATTGCTAAGGGTCTCAGCAGATGGTCCCTCACCATTCAGACAACCATCAACAATCCTATGGATAGGTGATAGGTTTTGATTATGGAAAAACCTTTTAAAGTCTGAAAACATAACTGTAGGGCTTGGCTACATGATGACTTTGGATATATGATAATGGAGGAATCTGAAGTCACTCAACTGTCATGCAATGGTTGTGCTTATGGAAATGCAATGAATTGCACAATGAGTTGCAAAAGATTACTATGGGATGTAACATTTACACAATGTCAATGACACAGATATCTAGAAAGTCATAGATAAGAATAAGACATACACCTTCATTGCTATTTGCATTGTTACACAGCAGTTACGTAGCAGCATTTTCTATTGACTTTTTTTTGACTCGTGAGCCAGTCTTACTGCTCATCTTGCATGACAGAATTCACTATGGAGTAAATGTTTTCACTCTGGAGACCAGCTGACCACAATTTTTAGTTCTTGTGAGACAGGAGGTAGCTTCATCTGCTGATCTTCATCCAGTAAGACAGTGCCCCCGAGAGGTAGACTTTGAGCTTACATGTCAGATCATCCTATTTAGGTTACCAAAATGTTCTGCTTTACTCACATTCAACAGGTATAACCTTTTTATTCATTTGTTTCTTTGAAGAGACCTTTTCTATAGGACCATACAATATTTCCCCATTAATGATCTTTATCATGTGTCAATGAGGTTTTCTTAAAGGAGATGTCTCGAGGAAGCAGTTAAATTTTTTTTTTGCCCAGTCCCCCCCATTAAGTACACATTACTAAGCCCCCCTGTAAATGACATTTCTAGCTGGTTCGTACTTACCGTTCCAGCGTTTCAGCAACTTATAAAAGTTTCCTCAAGATGGCCGCCGGCTCTTTCCCCGTCGCTCGCTGCAGCCCGACGTGCGCGCTCCCGAGACGCCGCCAGCTGTGTCTCCATGGCAACCGGACGCATCGCAGCCGCCGACCAGACGCCCCGCAGCCGCCGACCAGACGCCCACCGCCAGGCAGCAGGTAACCGGCGCTAGCCCCCGGCTCCCCAGCGCTAGACCCTCAGCCCAGGTGAAGGCCCCGGAGCCCAGCGCTAGGTTCCGGAGCCCAGCGCTAGTTCCCCCGGCCTAGCGGCAGCCCCCCCGGCCTGGCGGCAGCCCCCCCGGCCTAGCGACAGCCCCCCCATCGCAGCGACAGCCCCCCCGGCCTAGCGGCAGCCCCCCCCCCCGGCCTAGCGACAGCCCCCCCATCGCAGCGACAGCCCCCCCGGCCTAGCGCTAGTTCCCCCATCACAGCGGCAGCCCCCCCCCGGCGCAGCGGCAGCCCCCCCCGGCGCAGCGACAGCCCCCCCCGGCGCAGCCCGGCGCAGCGGCAGCCCCCCCCCCGACAAATCACTTACCTGGGAGGCTTCTCGGGGCTGCTGGGCTGGGCTGGGCTTCTCCGCTGGGCAGCTCCAGTTTCTGCACCTTCCTCTAACAGAGGAAGGTACAGAATGGCCGCTGCAGCGCGCTCCCGAGCAGTGACAGCTCGTCTGCGCATGCGCAGAAGAGCTGTAGCGGGGAGCACACTGAAGCGGCTCGTGCTGAATGGAGAAGACCGGACTGCGCAAGCGCGTCTAAAAAAGCAAGCTGCCAGCGAATTTAGACGGAACCATGGAGACGAGGACGCTAGCAACGGAGCAGGTAAGTGGAATAACTTCTGTATGGCTCATATTTAATGCACAATGTACATTACAAAGTGCATTAATATGGCCATACGGAAGTGTATAACCCCACTTGGTTTCGCGAGACCACCCCTTTAAAGTTGATATGCAGACTCCTGGGCTTCAACTTTGTTGACACAGAACATATCCCCAATCCCCATCCAAAAATGTTAAAAATATGTACTTGCTTAGTAATGCAGTGCGTCTTCCTAACCCAGTGTCTCTCTTATTCATCTTCATCACTGCAGTCTGGATTGAATGGGTAGATGTTTCTTAGCCCCTTAATGACTAATGATGTATATGAATGCCGTTTATTTTCTGGGGAAAGGTATGGATTAGACACTTGCCCACAACAACACGACACTTGCTAGTTATTATGGAGCTCAGCATGCAGTATCAACCCAGGACCATTGAAGAAGGTATGGAGCTGTCTACTTCCAGCGACAAAACAGCTCCGTACACTAAGATACTGGTGTAGGGGAACAGCTGATCATTGGGGGTAACCTAACCTAAGGATAGTAATAGAAACACATGCTTCAGCACTTACACACGTAGTTTCAGTACATACAATTTTTTGATTGCATTTTTTCTCAGAAACAGGGTGACCACAAAAGTGCATTTCTAGCGTTCTTTATTTTTTTTTTCTGACAACGTTCATTGTGCAGGGTAATTAATGCGTTACTTTGATTGATTGGGCTTTTACAGACACAGTGATACCAAATATGTATTTTTGTTTTGTTATTTAGATTCTTTACAAATATGGCAAAAGGGTTTTTAAAAAAACTTTTATTACCTTTTTTAATAATTAGTAAAACTTTATTGATTTTATTTTTACTTTTTTTTTTTAGTTCCCACTGTGAACAACAACTTGCAATGCTTTGATTGCTTCTGCAGTATGATGAAATTCCACAGCATTACATCATGTTGCTTTTGGCAGGCAGTCATGGGCCCACCGTGTTACGGGCATGGCTTGATATGCATTCTGCCATGACAGCCCTAGGGTTTTTCAGAAGGTCCCCAGCTGCCATGACACCCACACGGCTCTCTGCGATCTCATTGCGGGGGGGCGTACGGGACCCCCAAACATCGTTCAGGGGATTTAAATGTTGCTGTCAGATCTGACAGCAGCATTTAAAGGGTTACCAGCTCTTATGAGCTGCGCGGCTCATCGGAGCTGTTGCCGCCGGGTGTAAGAAACAGCTGGCGCCCGCGATGTATGAATTTATTCAAGGAATTAGACATGCCTTATGGATGGTCATACAGTATTGTATTGGTAGCTTAATTAAAACTTTTGGTTGAAACCAGTACTATTTTTTTCTAACTCCCTGAGAGACACTTTAAGCTGTTGCCTCATTAATGCATTCACTTTTCATATGTCCTATTAGGATGGACATTGTATGGACATCGAATTTCCCCATTACCATTCTACCGGACTTAGCTCTTCATACCTTACAGCTATAGAGGGCCTTAAAACCATTGCTGTGGAATTGAAGAAGAAGGACATTTCATATCACTGGGAATATCTCTTTCAACTAAATCACCTGGAAAGGAGATCTCTATAATTTCCTGGGGACATTCTAGCTACCTATGCTATCAATCCCTGATTGACCTACGACATACTCCATTCCTGCCGCGCTTCCGCGGGTCCAATGGCAAGAGGCTCTCCCTAAACCAAAAAGGGGTCCCTGAAAATCTGGACCTCCACCTACATGAACTGAAATCCTCCTTGGAGGACATCTAACCTGTTTTTGGGGACTTTTTGTTGTCCATCGATTAACCTCTAAAATCTGTTTTGTTAGCCTTGGGGGTCAAAGCTCTTATCTATTTATCAGCATTTTCTAATCCAGTTATGTCCATTTCATGGGTCATTGTTATGTATGTTACATAATGTCTGTCAGACCCTCATGTGGCTGCCGATGCCACATATGTGTGATTTTCTTAAGGGGTCATTAGGGATGCATTCACCGCTATTGGTTTCTTCCTTTCCACTTAAGGACCGCAACACAATGTGTTGCTGAAACATTTGTCTACTATTAGTGATGGGACTTGATTTCCCATTTATCTCTGTCTGTACTTTAACTCTCACTTCCATCTTGGTTTCTCCTTGTACTGTCTGCTATTCTAATGTTCACTCCTCCTTCCTGTCCCTATCCATGTTTCTGACAGGTAGATTGTACATGTTGATAACTCTTACCTGGGTGCTCATTAAGCCTTTTTTGTCATGACACGTTTAACACTTTGCACTTATAATGCCAGAGGGCTAAACAAAGCCAAGACATGGAGTCAAATTCTGTATCGTCTCCATAAAAAACGGATAATGATTGCTATGTTCTAGGAAACTCACTTTCGTTCTTCTAATATCCCTAAATGCTCCTCCTCTTTTCTATCTAAAATGGTACCATTGCCCCATCCATTTAAAAACGCCTGTGGAGTCTCTATAGCCATCCATTAGTCTCTGCAATATGATCTTATTGACTCTGCATATGATCCTGATATTAGATTTTTATTTCTCAAAATTGCCTATCGCAGCTCTGTACTCACAGTGGCTCATATTTATTTCCTCAATCAGACTCAAGCCTCTTTTGGCTCCCGAATACTGCGCTCCTTAGCTGAACTCTCTGGAGGGTTCAACATTGTTTTACGAGGTGTCTTCGACCTGGTTTTAGATTCCTCATAGGTCATCTCCTCAGCGGCACATAGACAACTCATAGGAGATCTTACAGCAATAAAATTGGTAGATTTGTGGACTTTTCTACACCCAGGGGTCAAGGACCATAGTTTTCATTCCTTAGCCCACAACACAATCACATTTATCATATTTTTGTTTCTCATTAGCTGTTAGATTGCGGCCCACGAAGCTCTATAGACATGTTCCTCTGGTCGGACTACACTTTGGTGTATGGTTCAGTGAGTCAGGGAGTTGGGGCTGGATGTTGCTCATGGCGTCTCACTGACAATCTGTTGACAAACGCCTTCTGCTTAGCAAACATAGATACAGCTATAAAAGAATTTGCTACTGTTCATAAATATGATACCACTAATGCTCCAGTGGGAGGCGCTAAAATGTGTTCTTCAGGGTAGATTGATATCTCACATGGCTCGGTTAAAGAAGGAGCGATCCCAAAAACTGAAACCCTTCTGACCACCCTAGCTTCTAAGGAGTCTACCAACAAGACTAGCCCTTCCAACTCTCTACACATATTTCTGTCATCCCAAAACTGGGTAAAGACCCCTCCTCTTGTGGTAATTTTAGACCCATTTAGCTGATTAATATCAAAGCTATATGTGAAGCTATATTCTGAAATACTGGCCTTGAGACTCCAACATCATTTTTCCTCCATGATACATAGAGAACAGGTGGGTTTCATGCCTGGATGTGAGGCCAGAGACAATATTATTAAAACCCTCTCTCTGATAGCCAGGGAATGCCTCCATGGTAGTTCCCTATGCCTTTTAACTGTTGACGCTGAAAAGGCATTTGATTGAGTTAACTTCTCGGAGGCCATCCTTCAGAAAATTGGGCTTGGGGCTCGCATTTGCGTGAGAAAATCATGGCATTTTATCATCATCCTACAGTGTGGGTGTGGGTTAATAGCTCCCTCTGACAGAATTATTTGATTAAGGGTATCTGCATTGAACCTACGGAACATAAACTTTTTGCTCTACCCAGAACAGGGCTCCTGGTAGTCCTCAAGGAGTTTGCTTGATTTAGCAAACTTAGTAACTTTAAAGATATTCTCCAAGTCAGAGATCCTTAAAGTCTCCTTACCTCAACGTGAGGTTTCCCACCATCAGTTGGCCTTTCCCTTTCGGTATTAACCCGGTCCAACTATTTCCTCAAAATTATAAACCCTTATTAACTTCCTTAGAGGCTGACCTCCAGAGATGGACCTCCCTATCCCTCTCTTGGTTCAGCAGGATTAATGTCCTAAAGATGGACTCCCTTCCCAAGCTTTTATATGTATTCCAGACCGTGCCCCTTAATCTACTTCAAGACGTCTTTACTACCTTAAGACGGCTAGTCACTAGCTTTATATAGAAGGATACTAAGCTCCGCCTTAACTATAACTTGCTGACCAAACAAAAAAATAAGAAGGGCAAGGGTTTACCAGACTTTGCTTTGTATCATAGGGCATCTGTATGTAGTTGCGTCCTAATCTTCGAAACTTGGGGTGAAGATGGAACAAGATATGGCCCGGGTTCGGGCTCAAGGGTTGTTCTGGCTAGTACCAGCTGTATTTAAGATATTGGCAGGACTGTCTCCATTCCAGAATACCCTAATGGGGACATGGGATAAGTTTGCTGTGTGCCTGGGCCTGGTCTCATCTCCAGGTCTACAGACACCACTAGTGAGAAACCCCATTTTTGAAGAAACTGTTGTGGGCTCCTCCTTGTTCCCTCTCGTTTGACCATGTTCCTCCAGTGAGAGATGTATTAAACCCAAGGGGGCTTAAACAACTGGTGGGCATACTCAACTATGGGACTATGCAACCAGGTTTTTGGTTAAAATGTCACCAGCTTTGTATGCAACCAGGTTTTTGGTTAAAATGTCACCAGCTTTGTAGCTTTATTGCCTCTTTGGCATCCCCTATTGAAGTTAACAGCTCCACTTATGCTTTGGGAGCAATTGTGCTCTACCACTGCGGCCCCAACTTATACAATTTTATTGGTCTACAATATGCTGATTAATGGAGAGATGAGGGACCTGAGCTCCTGCTACATGCAGGCATGGGAGCAGGAGCTAGGCAGGACTTTTGGGGGTAAACTATGGGAATAGTCATTCCTTTTAACACAAAAATTAACTATCTTGTGTTGGTAAGGCTGGGTTCACACACACCGGAATCCTGGCAGAAATCTCTCGGTTTGGCCGCAGCGAAAAACCACCAGATTTCCCCTGGGAGAAGCTCTGCATCAAAACCCGCGGCACTTAGCTGTGGATTTTGAAGCGGCCTGGCCACTCGCTCTTCCGCTGCGGCCAGCGCTCCCATAGAGGAGAGCGCGGCCGCAGCGGAAGAAGAAAAAAAATGAACATGCTGCGGCTGGCGAATCCGCGCCGCAGCGCCGGCTTCTGCTGGCTTTGCCGCAGTGGATTTGCCGTCCCGTGTGGATGAGATTTCTGAGAAATCTCGTCCACATGGCTGGCGAATCCTGGGATTAGCGGCCTCAGGCAGATTTGCCAAGGTGAAATTCCAGACGGAATTTCCGCGGCAAATCCGCCCTGTGTGAACCCAGCCTTACAGGAATTTAATTATAAACACCTGTCACATTGGTGCAAAACACCAGTTTAGCTCATCAGGCTTTTCCTACAGATCATGGAGACCTGTTGGAGATGTCAGTCAGCTCGGGGTACAGCACTACACATATGGTGGGATTGTCCATTAATCTCTCCCCTCTGGAATAACATCTATACTTTATACAGGTATTTGGGTCTTTCTTCTATTTCTATAACCCCGGAGATAACTCTATTGTCATGTTCCCGGCTTGAGTCTCAGCAATGAAAAATGAGCTTGCTTCATTTTTTCGTCTTTGCAGCACAACAGATAATCCCTAGACTATGAAAACATCAGACCCATCCATCTAGGTGCATGTGGGTTGAAGCTCTGAATTCTTTAATACACATAGAAGAATTGAGAACTTTTGAGTCTGATAGCTACAGTGCATTTTACTCCACGTGGGACATTTGGATTTAGTTCACAATATTTCTGGAGTTTGTTTCTTGGGTCTCTAGTTGCATTTTGCCTTTCAGATTTACGACTGTGTGATTTTCTCAGTTAGGTTGTCCTAATTAAATGCTTCCAGTACCTGTCAGAAACATTCCTTTTACCTTCTTTTCCCTATCTCCTCCCATCATACTTTTCTTCTCTTTCTTACCTACACTCGTTGACTGTTCTAATCTTAGTTTGTCAGATGTTGTTACTTAATCCTCTCTTGAGGGTTTCTTTAACTTTTAATACCAGAACGATGTTTGCTATAATGGCTGGCAAGATAATGTTTTCATTTTACTATTTTCCTGCCTGTAATTTGTTCTGACCAGATATGTTCAGCATTTCCTGATTACTGCTGTATTGTTCATTATGCATTTCTAAATACCTAAATCCTTTTTATCTAATTGATAAAAGTGAATAAAAACTTATTGAACCATAAACAACCACGGCTGAAATCCTCATGTGGAAAGAATCTTTGCCATATAGACTACGGTGTAAAATGGGACATGACTTTGATGAGTCTTTGACACAGAATTGGAGCGAATTCTACATCTAATCTGCATCAGTATTTCTCTGTGAGAGGATACCTTTAAAGGGAATGTGTCATCAGAAAATGACTTATTGCATAAATCAAGTTTTTATGTTAAATGTATATTTAAGAAGTGATGATATGGGATGATTTTAGAAGTCACAATCTGTTTTTTTTTTTAAAAAACAACTTAAATTCCTGCAATTTTTACATTGACTACTAGGCCTAATAATAAGTTGACACTTCCTGCTCTGTAGAGAAAACTTTTCAGCAGTCATCACAGATAGGATTACAATGTAAGGTGACTCCTATAAATCGATAACACAGGATTCAGCATATTTCTAAAAGCCTATTTACATGGAACGACGATTTCTCAAAATTCGCTCAAACGACAGTTTGAGTGACAGCTTTGAGCAATCATCTTTGCATAACTTTAAGTAGCTAATTAGCTACAAAAGAGTTAACTCAGGCAGAGCAAGATACAGCTGTGATAGTTTCAATAACAATGCAGCTGTTTTGTATATGCAAACAGCTGCTTTGTTCTCTGCACTTTCAGCTGGTGTCTCGCTGAGAACTGCCAGAGGGATGCCAGCTGAAAGAATGCAATCAGTACCACCCAATGAGATATCAGCGTGCACTGCTGATAAGGCTCATCGCTCATTTCTAGCTGGCTAGAAATGAGTGATGGATGAACAGTGCACGATGGCCGCGTGTTTAGATGCAACAATTATTACTTAAAAGACAATTTTTAGTGAATTTTGAGCGATAATCGTTGTGTCTAAATGGGCCTTAAATTGCAACTCAGACAGGATGTGCAGATAATAGAATAAAAATATGAAGTATGTTTCTGATTTTAATTAGTAAAAAAAATATCCAGGTGATACATTTCCTTTACAACCAGTTGACCTCCAAGGTGATCTTGGATATTAGAGTAAATCATTCATTTTCGAAAACAACTTGTAGATATATTTTCGGTCTGTTTCCATGACTTTTTATTAAGTATCCAGTATTATTATCATTCTGAAACCAAAGACAAGGTGATATCATTATTCGGCCCATTCTTACAACATGGAGAGATCTAAGCCAAAACTTAACCCATAAGATTTGCGCAATGTTTCCCCAAGAGGTGTTAAAATGAAATGAAAATCTAATATTTATCATGACGCCTTTCATGTGGTTGAGTAGATTCACAGTTAAGCTTTGTTGATAAAATAAGAAGTTGTAGGTTCAGCACATAAAATTAGCATGCATTATTCACTAGGCCTATAAAACTAGTTTGCCAGATATTTAGAACATTGGCACAATTTACACAATCTGTTGCCAACATCCACGATTACCATGTAAGCCCAATGCCAGCAAGTGAATACATGCAGTAAAATGAGATAGTTCAGAAATACTATAGAGAACTGTAGAACATGTTGGCACACATTGCACGAAAAGACGTAAAAATGTGAAGTGCTCAGTGAGTTACATAAGAGAGCAGATCAATAAACCTGTATCGCAGCTTGAGCTGATTCTGAGTCATGTGTTTCTGCATACATAGTATGTCATGGCAATAACTAGTTCCACACTTGTAGTGTTATTAATGGTGATTTATTGTACATCCTCAGAACTTTATGATGTGTATAATTATACTGAAAACACATTTAGGTTGAAGGCTCCTATGTTGCACCGATCTTAAGTAATTAACCAGCAGATTGACCTTACCTTTGCTCATAAAAGAAAGTATTGTAACATCATTCCAAGAACATGCCATCTGACAGTTGTCCAGCTCTCACTGTTCTAAGTATCACCACTCTAACTGCTTATTATTTGAGCCTGGAAAAGATCCACTAGGATTTTGTTTTATGACTTTTAATGAAAAGGTGTTGTATTTCATGAGATGAAATCATAACACAGCGGGTTTGGAAGAATTCTGAAGATTATTTTTTTAGAGTGTTGGCACATGGCACATACTCGGGATTTATATGTGTATTAAAGAAATATATAGATCTTCTTTCATTGGATTGAAATAAGAAGTAAGATATAATCCTTCCTTGATGGTCTGGGCAGAGAGATGGCTGTAGTCATTTATAAAGTATGCACCATGCAGGTAATTGTTGCAGCCTTATTATCCTGGACTCCATGTATAATGATGACTTATTGCATGTACAACCCCAATTCCAAAAAAGTTGGGAGGCTGTGTAAAATATAAAAAAATGTAAATAAAAAAATAATTCAATGATTTAGAAATCTCATATATTCATAATAGAACACTTATCGGAAGGTGAAAGTGAGACTTTTTCCCATTTTATTTTTAAAAATTAACTCATTTAGAAATTGAAGGCAGTAACACATCTCAAAAAAGTTGGGACAGGGCCTTGTCTACCATTGTGTAGCATCCCATCCTATTTTTACAACAGTCTGTAAATGTCTGGGAAGTGAGGAGACCAATTGCTGGACTTTTGGGAGAGGAATGTTATCCCATTCTTGTCTGATGTAGGATTCTAGCCGCTCATTAGCTCTGGGTCTTCTTTGCCCAGTTTTTCACTTCATAATGCACCAAATGTTTTCTACTTGTGAAAGGTTTGGACTGCAGGCGGTGGTTCAGCCCCAGACTCTTCTGTGAAGCCGTGCTGTTGTGAAGGATGCATTGTGTTGTTTAGCATTCTTTTACATTCTTTTCCTGGAAAAGACGTTGTCTGGATTGGAGCATATGTTGTTCTAAAACATGGATGGTCCCTCTCCTCTTGAGTCTGCAGGACACGGCATGCGTGGTTTCCAAAAAGAATTTCAAGTTTTGATTCATCTGACCACAGAACAGGTTTCCATTTTGCCTCAGTCTATTTTAAAAGAGCTTTGGCCAAGAGAAGATGCTGGCGTTTCTGGATTATGTTAATACATAGATTCTTCTTTGCATGATACAGCTATAACTTGCATTTGTGGATTGCATGACAAACTGTGTTAACACACAAAGATTTCTGGAAGTATTCCTGAGCCCATGCGGTTTGCATTACAGGATCATGCCTGTTTTTAATGCAGTTACACCCGAGGGCCCATTGATCTTGAGCATCCAATATTGACTTTCCCTTATATTTGCAGCAGGGGTCTCTGACATGCCACTGTATAGGCGTAGTGACATATGTCTGCCATTGACTACTAATGCAGGAAAAAAAATGTATGCCACATGGTATGTTTTTTTTACATTATGCCAACTGTATAGGAGAGTGTAGTTGACTACATTTTCCTGTAAAGCTAAAAAAAAAATTACACCAACACATATCAACCCCATGTTTGGCCTATGCTAGAAGCATGGTGGTCTATGGACATGTATAACAGGTACAATGGGAGATTTAATGAGATATGGATTTAGCCAAAAATTTCACATCCGCAGAATTATTTGGGAAAGACAATGAACAGTTCTGCATGGCTACATGTCCACCATCGTAGTAATACTTACTGTAATATGTAATAAAGGGACAAACATGTTTACTTTGAATACAGTATTTATATTGTTCTAAGAAATAATTTTAGTTGAGGAAGTTTTAGGGTCTGTTTACACCAAATGATTTATTGTTCGAACGAGAGAACGATGTCCAACTTCACTTGTTTGCTCGGGCGGCCTGTTTATACAGGCAGATACATCGTTGGCTCGTTCAAATGAGGAACCGTTTAGTCGTTCACATTCCCTCTATAAGTGCATGAGAATGACTGAACAATCAGTATTTTAACCGAATGATTAGTGAATGAGTCAGCGATGATTTTTAAATGAATGATAAGCAAAAAGTGGACGATTTATCGTTTCGTCATTCAATCGTTGGCTGTGTTTACACTGAATTATATTGTTAATTTTCGCTCGTTTGGACAATTTTTTGAACAATAATCATTCCGTGTAAAAGGGCATTTACTTGATAGCAAAATACAATTTACATGAAACTACAATAGTGGAAGGCAGCCATTAATCAATATAAGTAAATAAACTTTGCTCACTGAATGGTTTTTCAAAAGGTTCAACAGCAGGATAAAGAGGCAACAAAACATACTTGATCTCAGGTCAGTGAGATAACTTCGCAGCATCAGTTGTACATTTTCAGGTTTTTGCTCATGAAGAAAATCCAGATGATAAAGGGTTCAATGAAATTGAGCTCTCTCCACAGGTCTCATTTAGAAAGCACTTAGTACTTGGTTTCATGTTAGAAAATGAGAAAAGATCAGCCTGTTACCATAACTGAAATGTGTGATACTTCTGCAGAGGAATACTTAAGCTATACTCGAATGCCGTCCAACCCACTTTGTAATTTGTAGGCATGTATCCCATATGCAAACCTCATCAAGAATCACTGTGTTCTTCACACTTAGTTCTTCTTGCATAAGTGCCCTAAGGATTAAAAGGGTTCTATAGTTTCAGGCATTTTTTTAAAGAAAAATTATATCAGTGTACATCTGGTGCTCAAACTTTCTAATACACTTTATGTATAATTAAATTACCATCCTTCCTCTCTTGTGGAAAAATTAATGACACATGACTATACTAAACATCATAATTAAAACCTGGAACTTTAGCAATGGAAACAGCAGTATATTAAATCTGTTGTCACTCATAGACTTTTTGTTTCTGTCACTTTTGGAGGACACAGTCGCGCAGTTGACCACACTATTATGCCCTCCCAAAAATTCTGGAGACAATTGGAAATCAGATCAAATGGAAACCAAAGTTTGCCCCTTTGGTTTCTGTTTGCCCCATTATAGTCAATGTGTGTGTCATGGTCTCCTCTTGAATACCAGTTTTAAGTATTCAAATGAAGCACCATGACAGAAAAATGGACATACACTTAAAATGAAATATAAACTCAGCCTAAGGGATGACCACCCTACCTGACCAGGTGAAGCCCACCATTGGATTGACCAGGCCCACACAAGTCCATTATTGTTTATAATAAATCCTAAACAGAATACCACAAAAGGAATGGAGTTTTGCAAGGGTTTTATGGGCAACAACGCTGACAAATCTGCAAAGCCACAGTTTATTAACCCTTTCCAATCCAGTTTGTATCCTGGTTTTCATAGAGGGCTTACTCTTTTTCTGCCGTTATAAAACGGCGCTATCTGCTGGCTAAAGCCAGTACTGCATGAGGTGACACGGTGGATAGGCTCCGACAGCAGAGAGGCTGGCAATATACAGTAAGAGAACCCTGACTGACGTCTTCCAACATCGGAGCTGTACAGCCTTAAATCATAATGTCTTCACAGGTCAGACAGTGGATTGGAAAGTGTTAAGGCCGTTGAAGAGGATGTTTGGTCAGAGGAGAGCAAGTGTTGCAATCTCAGATGCTGACATCAGAAGAGAAGGAGAGAGGTGGAGAGCACTGGCTTCATGGAAACTTTGGAGTGATGAGATTTGGAAAAAAACTACCACCAAGTTGTATCACCTGTATTTTACAGTATTACATTAATACACTCATTTGTGGTAAATTTGCAGAATAATTTAAACTTCGCTCCAAGACATTATGGGAGGAATTAATTTAGGCATCTTTGCAAGAATTGTGGTGGAAAAATAGTTGCAAATTTGGCACACATCTGCTTTGCACAAAATTGTACAACCTTTTTTTTTGTGCAGAGCTTGCCACTTTTCTAAAGAGTGGTGGGTCTTAGTGGGAGAGTCTTGGCCTCCCACAGCCAGGCAAATTTACTATAGGGGTAAATTATAGCACAAATGTACACTAGCTCTTACCTGCCCTTCTGGCACACAGACTGGCCAAGGATGCAATAAGAGGTGTACACCTTGTAACAAAATTGGTTAATCATTCTCCAGTGCATTTGTACTACATACGGACTTAAGAAGAGCAGTCTTAAATAAATGTTCCCCTTTTGTATGCACTAACTAGTGGCTGCTGTTATATTTTTCTAGCGTTTTCTTTTAAATGTACATATTTATAAAGCCCTGTGTTGGAATGTCTTGTATCACAGTACTTTTAATTGTGTTACCCATGAAGTACAGTCTCTCTTCTTCTGTTTTCTTTGGGTGATCAATTAACTGCACTATGACACATAAGTTCTGAAGCCCATCTGTAAACTTTTCTGTTGACTCACTAAAAATATACATTTGTAAAAGCAATAAGCAATATGAGTGTCAATATTTGCCAATATTCACTAATAGGCAGCAATTGACATATGATGTCAGACATAGTAGCATCTGCATTGTTCTAAAATGCCTCCCTCTTGTGGCATCTACGTTTAGTCCCCATATACATCCAGGATATGGTACAGTTGCCTATGGAATTAGTATGCAGCTCCAAACTATCAAGTAATGATATTAGGGTAAAATAACTTGTATATTCAGAATCCAATGGTGCATATGAAATTAGAAGCATGTGAAGATACAGTTTGGCCCCATACATCTATATGAGTGCCCTATTATGACTCTGTTTAGTACAACACATACATGAGGCTTTATGTTAGATGCACTTTACAAAATATATTGGATGAAATAATCTGTCATGGCATGCCACCACTGCTCACCCTGCCCATCTGCCATCTGTCACTCGTGCCACACTGCACTTCCTCTTCAGCCTGCTCCAAGTCCTCCGCTTATAGGGCTCACATGCACTCCCACATTCTTTCTTAAAGTTCGAGCGTGTGCTCCCTAGTCCAGTCCTTCACCAGTCGCCAGCAACCCCCTGCTATATTTGGCATTGCCTCCTCATGGAGGATGCCTAAGTAATCATTCTCATCAGCCCTTGTGACAAAGCCCCCATTAGTTGTGTCTTCTGATTTCTTCTTGACTCCTGACCATTCTGATTTTTGTGCCCCCTCTGCTCTGTTTATTGGACTTCGTTATTGCTTGCTATCTGCCCCGACCATCTGTCTGGATCTTGTTACTGCTAATCTGCCTCTAGCCCTTACCTCTGGTAGAACACCAGTTATGCATTTGTTCGCACCCTCAGGTACTGCGCCTCAGCCCAGTGCAGTGGTCAACAGCCACACCCAGGACTATCGGTATGAGTTATGGCTTGGGTACACCGCAGCAAAGATCGTATCCCACTTGGAGGGGTCAAACTGATGTGTGGTAAGGCAGATCCGCATCCATAACAATTTACCCATGAACAGGGAGTCAACAGGATCTAAGGAGCAACAGCTAGAGAAAACCACAAGAAGCTGAAACACGGTGCCTTATCATCCTAATGTACAGAACAGTTAAATACAGCAATGCGTCCAGATAAAATACCTAACAGAGTTCTTAAAGAACTCCAATCTGTGATAGCTGTACCTCTAACTGTTTAATCAGTTTCTTCTAACAGATGATGTTACTGATGATTGAAGAATGGCCAGTGTTTTACCCATCCAGAAGGGTAGTAGAGAAGAAGCCAGTAACTACAGGCCAGTTAGTTTGACATCTGTAACAGTTAAACAAATGGAAGCTCTCTTGAAAAGTGGATATTTGACCACTTAAAAACCAGCAACCTGTTGGACCATAAACAACACAACTTTACTGAGGGCAGATCATGTCAAATTAATTCATTGATTTCCTTGACTATGTCACAAATGTGGTGGATGAAGTTGGTAACATGTATATTTCCTATCTGGATTTCAGGAAACACTTTCACACAGATCAACATATAGAGCTCAGTGATAAGTAATTGAAAATTGGACTTAACTCCTAGACAGTTCAGTGGTTTTGCAGCTGGTTAAAGGATAGATACGAGAACGATACAAGTTAGAAGTGGTGACCACGAGGGTCTGTTCTGGGTCCCATTCTTTTTAATGTGTTCTAAAGTGACAGAAGAAAGTTTAACAGGTAAGGTTTGTCCATTAGTTGATGACACAGAAATGTGTAGTAGATACTCCTGCTGGTGTCTGTAACATGGAAAATGATATAGCTTCACTGGATAAATGATCGAAACAATGGAAACTGTAGTTCAATGCTTTCAAAATAAAATAATGCAGTTGGATATTCTGCATTATCCAAGATTTCAGAAAATAAGGATTTAGGGGTTCTGTTTTCTGACTGACTTAAAATGAGCCCACAGTCAGACAACAAAGAAAGCAAGTAGGATGCCTGTTTTGAGTTACGCCAAGGTAAGTGGAGCAAAATATCCAGATTTGAGAAAAAAAAATCAGGAAAGACTTAAAGAAGTTATGCTAAGATAGAAAGTCTGCTGCAAGCCTGCGGAAACTGGTCTGCCCGTGTGAGTCCAACCTCAGCCAAGGTTTTTTAAATAAGAAACAAAACGCTAAAACAAGGGGGACAATGTGAGATGTGTTGGGGAGAAGATCAGAAGCAATGTCAGAAATATTATTTTACTAAAAGATTGGTATACTCTGTAGTAGTGCAGTACACCGAAGGGCCTGTAGAGGGCTGCAGACAGGACTTCTAGTGTGAGGGTTAACACAAAGGGGTGGAGCAGGAACTAGAAAAGTGCCAGTTCCTGCCAGAATCAAGTTAGAGAGAGGGAGAGGACCAGCGCAGCAGAGCTGAGGTGCTGCAGGCTGGTGGCCTAGCAAAGGCCAGAGTCCGACAGGGATGACAACCTTGGACCCACACCGAAGTTGAGAGAGACATTGGATGAGCAAGAGCCAGATTCGTGGAGCTGCAAGGGCTGCTAGCCCAGGATCTAGTGCAGACAGGGAAGACGACCCTAAACTCTACACCCAAGTGGGGTGCTCACATGAACTGTATTTCTTTGTTATATGATGTGCTGTGATGAATAAAGGCTGGCAGGAGCCAGATAAAGAAATCCACATCTCCTGAGCAGTGTGGTGCGCCATTTCCATATAAGAGAGGTCAACGATCCGCAGGCAAGTGTACCCCACTTACTACAACTCTTGGAACAAATTTCCAGCAGATGTGGTTAGAAAATCAACAATCAATGAATGCAAGCATGTCTGGGATAAGCATAATTTTGTCTTAGGCCCCCTGCACATGGGCGGAAGTTCCGTGGCAGGATTTCCCGCAGAATTTCCGCCCGTGGAAGCTGCCGTAGGATTGCATAAGAAAACGCAATCCAATGCAGATGGCCGTGATTTGTCCGCGTGAAAATACACGTGGAAAACAAATCACGGCATGCTCTATTTCTATGTGGGGCTCGCGGAGTCGGGGGAGAGGTGAGCGCCACACTGCTCTCTGCAGTGGCTCGTGTCTGGTCCCGCTGTAAGAAAAATAAAAAGGAAATAATATTAGGGCAGACTAGATGATCCATGTGGTCTATTCTTGCTGTTAGTCTTCCGTTTCTAATAGCATGAAACTAAGCATACAAAGGTAACATAAGCTGTAACCAGAACCAATAAGACAGAATATGGCAGGAGAACAGTACTAATGAATAATGGAACTCTTAAACCGGATTCACATGGCCGTACACGAGTTGTGCCTAAGAAACTCAGGTGCAAATTGTATTGGACAAAACATGTCCATGTACTGTCCAATCTGCATGGACCCTTGCACATTGTATGTCCTATTCACATCTGTAAAAACAGAACGGAGTAGGACATGCAGCATTTTCTCAAATGGACCATGAGTCTGTATAAAAAGAAATGTTCATATGAATGGCATAGTAGGCTATTACAGGGCTGTTTGCCATTCTTGGAATGCATGGATGGTACATGGCCTGAAAATATAGCTGTGTGATTGGGCCTAGCACCCAAGGGTGCCTTTTTCCATCCACCAATATTCTTTTTAACGTGAGCCCATACTTTACCTATTTGTTACAGGTGTCAGTGCATGATTTGAGTTTTTAATATGAAGTCCTTGAGAGACACACATAACATCAGATCCCATCATATGAAAACAGGAATTAGTTTCCAAAGTTTATTGGAAAATGTTTTCCTGCTTTCCTCTGACAGTATCTGATTCCACTGTTGCTGTCACATGATACTGTGATATAAGTTACTAAAGTTTGGTCTGAATGGTTACCTGCTACAAAAAAGGCAGATTATCTTACTACTGGGGATTCTACTTTATGTGATTAACAGCCCTATTCTGAAATAAGCACATGAAATAAGCTGCTCAAAAAATGTTTTATGAATCATATAATATTTTCTGTTTTCTATTAGTTTTGATTTTGCTCATAACTCAAGGTTCTTGTACAATAAACAAGCTTTACACAACAAATAAACAAATTTGAAAACAAAGAAGAACAGAAGGATACCATATTGCCACCCTCCACACACAGTCTGAATTAGTCCTCGTTCACTCGGTATTGTATGTGTCGAATCCAAGTGAATCTGACACTTTATTCCACGTCAGAACTTCGAAGCTGAGCCTTAGGGCTTCTTCAGACAACTGTATTTTAGCGTGGTTTTGTGCGCGGAAAAATCCCGCTCCGCTTCCATTCATCACTGAGTGATGATTGTTCCCGTGTAAAAGCACAGCAGCGTTCATTGGTGTGATGACTGCCAGGCGTGCTGCACCTGACTGGTCGTCCCATGTGAAAGGACCCTAATTCATAATTCCTCTGGAGAAGCTCCTCTCGTACCAGCTGTCAGTAAACTAATGAATAGCTACAAAATTGGATGTCCAACTAAATTCCATTAACCAATAGGTGGTATAAAATCAGAAATACCAGAAGCCAGGGCAAACACAGACAGCATAATGTGGGCTAGAATAGTTATGGGCCTTTTGCTCTCCAACAGCTACAAAGTATCTATCTCATGTCTCTGTAAGCAAGTCTGTAGTGCATTCCAATGCGAAAAGAACCGTGAGCTGTAAAATTTGTTAGTTCAATCCCTTACTTGCACTCTAATAGACAGATGGAAGCTCTATTGCTTTCCTTTTAAGGTAGCAATAGTCCTGTTACCTAAAAGTCAGCTGTGTAGCTGTACAGGTTGCATATATGGTAGGTCAAGGTTGGCAGAGATTAAAGGGGTTGTCCCGCGCCGAAACGGGTTTGTTTTTTTTTCAACAGCCCCCCCGTTCGGCGCGAGACAACCCCGATGCAGGGATTTAAAAAAAAAACCGCACAGCGCTTACCTGAATCCCCGCGCTCCGGTGACTTCTTACTTACCGGTTGAAGATGGCCGCCGGGATCTTCTCCCTCGGTGGACCGCAGGGCTTCTGTGCGGTCCATTGCCGATTCCAGCCTCCTGATTGGCTGGAATCGGCACGTGACGGGGCGGAGCTACACGGAGCCGCTCTCCGGCACGAGCGGCCCCATTCAGAAAAGAAGACGACCGGACTGCGCAAGCGCGTCTAATCTGGCGATTAGACGCTGAAAATTAGACGGCACCAAGGAGACGAGGACGCCAGCAACGGAACAGGTAAGTGAATAACTTCTGATAACTTCTGTATGGCTCATAATTAATGCACAATGTACATTACAAAGTGCATTAATATGGCCATACAGAAGTGTATAGACCCACTTGCTTTCGCAGGACAACCCCTTTAATCAAAGTGTAGCAACACTTGACCACTTGGCCAGGTAAAGATCAAGCAAAGATGAGATGACAAGTCAAGATATAGCCTGGGTAGCACTCAGAGAATTTTGCTGAGACACTGAAGTATTGCCACTGTGTAAATGTCTCAATGCAAAATTTCCAGCCAATCTTAGGCTGGGCTCACACGAGTGTAATTTCATTGTGCATTACATGCACAATGTACACACGCATTGCAGCGTCCAATAGGGGGATCCCAGACACATGGCATACGCTGAGGAGCTGGGAGGGCAAGATGCTGGCTTATCACGGCAGCACTTACCATGCTCCCTCCAGGAGGGGCACACGCAGCCAGGGCCAGACACCCCCGGCATGGGGATGCCCAATAAACAGGAGAACAGGTGATGAGGTTGTCAGGGGTGACGCCACCATTATGGTACCCCCAGGCATGAACATCAATGGGGAAATAAATGAGCCACAGACAGGTGTATAGTACCTCAGGTCCCTGGAAGCAGTCAGGGTCTGAAACAACTTTACTTAACGGAACTTCAGCAACACACAAGGCACAATTTGGAGCAATGACAGTGCAGGAAATTAATAGATACCTCCACCCGGTGATCCAGACTTCAAAACAGCTGGGTGTGAAAGATAAAATAGGTGTACCTCTACACAGTGATCCACTAGCTCCAGACAGCCGCGTAGGAAAATTATTACGTAGACAGTACCTCTGCACTGGGCTTGACAAGCACTCACACATGGTTGCTCTCGCTCTCACTCTGCTTAGGTGGTGCTCACTCCTTCCTCCTCACATGCATATCCGAGCTGGGAAACCTCTCATCCTCTTCCATTCTTCACTACCTGAGGGCTAAAGGTACCCCAGGTAGCTGGACCTCCTGACTACGACTCCAGAAGACATGGACTCCTTTCCCGCTCTCAAACACTCACTTTTATAACCTCTCTCATATCACATGACAGGACATCAAATGATACATTTACAGACAGTCTCTAGGCTTTGCAAAACACTTAACTTCTCACTTGTTGCAGCTGTGCAATACACATAAGAGAATGACAAGACAGTTTTGCACAGAGTATCTACATAAAACATACATGTATGACATTATGTAGTGGCCCAGTACATGCCAGAAAGGCATTTACTGGGCTACTACAGCATAATACACGGTGAATAGAGTCACTGAAAGCACATTAGTTTTCATTGATCCATTCAATACTTGTCACATTCAAACCTACCATATTCATATATAAAACTTCCTGTTTGTCTCAATTGGGATGCTTTTGCATGCACTACATCACTTCAACATGTTATCAATTTCCATTTATCCAAAGGCGAACCATAGCCTAAAATCATGTAAAATTAACATTATAAATTCCATAAAGGATGCAATCCTAATGAATACAAATTTGTCATCTTTTGATGCTGATATCTTAGAAAATGGCAAGATAGTCATACTCACATATAACAATACTAGTCAAAAAATGAAAATTAAAAACTGAAATGAAGAGAATGTCGGAGGACCCATTGAAAGGGATTCACAGTGTGAGGAGGACAGCGCCTTGATTAAACGTGGTGGTATAGATAGCAATCCAAATATTAAAGAAAAGGACTTACCAGGGGAGAAGCTGCTGCTAGCATTTCAAGTCCTGACAAGCTCTATTGGTACAGTCTTTCAATCCCGCAGACAATCCATAGACATGGAGAGCAGCAACCAGGAGTACCCCAATTTATAAATAAGGTGCGGATAGAAAATGAAAGTAGATTAGGATAAAAAGTCCTTATGTGCTTATACGATGATATGACAGAGGTAAAACAATGAATAATGTTTTGCCACTTGCTTAGAATAAGGAGGGGGGGGGGGGGGCTTTTCCAGATGGTTGCTAAGAAAAAACAAAACCCCCTCCCAGGTCCAAGAAATCAGCTGGTGATCCAGAAAATACTTTCCAATACTTTAATCTTGCATAAAAATAGGTGCTGCAAATACAGCCTGATGTGCAACTGTCTGGAAAAGCCCCCTCCCTTCTAAGTAAGTGGCAAAACATTATCTATTGTTTTACCTTTATCGTATCACCGCATGAGCGCATAAGGACGTTTTATCCTAATCTATTGATTGAAAGGGAGGTATCACAAGAAACAACTAAATGACTTATCCAAATCTATTGTTTGTACTGACTTAAAACGGTAATTCCATTGGGCTTCTTTTTGGTGAAGCCATTTATTCCAGTCACCTTTTCTGGGTGACTGATGCACTACCTCCAGAGCTGAAAATATAATAGCCCTCAGATCTCCATTATGACACTCATAAATATACCTAAAAATTGGCGTATTTCCTTCATTTTCAATATCATTAACATCCTCACAGACCCTACGATGAAATTCATAAAATGTCATCCCAACATAATCCTTGGGCCATTGACATCATACTAGATAGATCACTCCAGTTGTATGACAGTTGACAAAATCACTAAGAAAATACCTTTTCCATGTATGTGTGCAGACATTCTTTTTTGTACACCTCATAAAGTTACATGCCTGACAGCTGCCAAATTTAAAATTGCCACATATTTTATGATCCAACCATGGTCCGTCCACCTTTATTCTTACATAGTGACTATTCATAAGTATATCCTGTTGGTTATGTTCTCCTTTATAAGTTATGGAGGGACAATTGGAAATCACTTCTCGTACATCAAGATCAGCTATAGTTATATCTTAGAGCTTCTCTAAGATCTCAAAAATCTGTGATGCTGCTTCATATGTACCAATAATCCTAATTTTGTTTTCTTTCTTATCATCCTGCAAAGGAAGGAGAAGATCTCCTCTCCTCTGTTTCTTTGCCACAATATCTAATGGTCCTTATTCCTAAGGCCACTGGCTTCTCTAAAAAATTCTTTGTCGGTCAAACAGTTGCATCATATCCTTAGGTACTACTGACCTTTAAAAATACCTTTCCCATGATTTCTGGGTTGATGTCTGTTTCAGTGTAGAGACTATTAGTTCCCATTGATTTTCTGAATAGACTGCTACTTAAACCTTTATTGTTCTTACAGATTCTCAAGTCAAGAAAAGGAATGGCTTGTCTATCAAAAGTATAACTGTATGTGAGACACAAGGAGTTTTTGTTTATCGCTTTCATAAATAGCCTTAGTTCCTCTTAATTTCCAACCTATAATACAAAAATATTATCAAAATATCTAATCCACATAGTAATGTGGAGAGACCACCATTTAACATCTGATGAGAAAATGGAGGTATCTTCTTACCAGCCCAGGAGGAGATTTGCATAAGATGGGGCACACAGATTCCCCTTTGTGGTCCCCCTGAGCTGGTGGTACTTCTTTCCATCAAAGAAGAAGGCATTATGGGTTAGAATAACATGTAGCTGTTCTATTACAAATGTATTATGTGCTTGGAACTGTACCCCTGTGATCTCAGATTGTATTCTACTGCTTTGACACCCATATCCTGTGAGATGGAACTATATAACACCTCACCTTCAGTCCCAACCTGGTTCTCATCATCTTCAACCGAAATGTCATCAATTTTCTGTAAAAAGTCCATACTGTCTGTCACATAAGAGGCCAGTGACACTACAAGATCCCGTCCACATAAATGCCAACATTCTGAGTGATGGAATTAACTCCAGACACATTAGGTCTTTCCCTTGATGGTGTCAAACCTTTGTGGATCTTGGAAAGGCAATGGAATGATGACACTTTTAGGGATTTGCAGAGCATACATTTGAACTCTTTTTCTGATGTCAATCCATTATGTGGTGCATTCAACAATATATTCTTAAGTTAAAAGACTGGTTGGATCTTTCACCACAATTGTATACCCACCCATTGTGTTTAAAATGAAAAAGCACATTTTTCTATATTTCTCATGATGTAAAACAGCGTTTCTCAACTCCAGTCCTCAGGGAACTCCAACACGTCATGTTTTCAGAATTTCCTCAGTATTGCACAGGTGATGTATTATTGTCGGTGCCTCAGACATTGCCACAGGCGTTCTTACTATAGGATATCCTGAAAACATGGCTTGTTGGGAGTCCCTAAGGGCTGGAGTTGAGGAGCACTATTGTAAAAGAACTAGTTTGCCCTATTTATCTGAGAGTTTGATTACAACCTTATCATCCTTTTCAAGTGCTAACAATGACTCCACTTTCTCTTTTGAAAAATTGGAGAATTGTCTCATCTGTTGGAACTTCAGGGCTTCCATTTCTCTTAATACTAAGTCTAGGAAGATGTCTACACTAGAGATATTCCTTACTGGCGGCATCTTTGTACTTTATGGCTTCAGATCCGTGAAAGAACTAATGCCTGAACTATGTTCATTAACATCAAGAAGATCCATTCAGGTTAATATATGTGGCAGATACTCGTTTTGTATAACCAAATCCTGGCACTTCTTCTTTTCTTGGGCTTCTCTACTTTTATTATATTAGCTAAGATAATTTTCTGGTTATTTTTGTTAGTCGTTTAAAAAAAAAAGAATTCAACTAAAGAAAGCATCAAAGTCCATTATGGCATAGCTAACTAAATATCTGACTATTTTATATTTAAGCCCTTAGCTTGCTTGCTCTCCCACTCCTTTTCCTCATTTCATGGTTGCTTGGACATCATCTGTAATGGCTCATTTACATCACAGATTTGTAGGACCAGACTACGCCAGTAGGTCTCATGATTACACAGAATTACATTGATCACTGATTAAAGTCTAAATGTTTGCTACACTTTTGCATTAAATGTTGATATAAATTTGACGTTTTCCTAAGAATTGAGTGATTTGGCTTTGGCACTCAACTCCAGAAGGAAAAAAAAAAAAAAACTTCAACTTTACATCTGGACATGAATGTGAATAACATAATTAAAACATGGTTTCTTTAAAATAAGTAAAGTGTTTTATGTTTATTTAAGGTCCCAATAATATTAGGCTTGAGAGTTTTATATAAAGCATCCTAAAAAAAAGAGGCAAGCCATTATGGGAAATGTGCTAAAAGCTGTTTAGTAACCGAACTAATTAGTCCCACAGTTCAAGACCTGAGAAAGAAATAAAGCCTGGCACTGTGTTACCATTACTCAGACTTTTTTTCACATTTAGATAAACTACTTGCATCAGCCAAAGGCAAGCCAACATTAATTGAACGCAGGCCTTGTTTTATAAAGCCTGTCCACGGAGCGAGTTGACATG
Organism: Eleutherodactylus coqui; assembly: GCF_035609145.1. NCBI lineage: Eukaryota > Metazoa > Chordata > Amphibia > Anura > Eleutherodactylidae > Eleutherodactylus > Eleutherodactylus coqui. Next base: position 123,303,317 of record NC_089843.1, on the reverse strand, counting down.
AGCCACTGCTGTTCACTGTCACCTTTTTGCTAAAGTTAGTCTTTGTTCTGGAAGTGGCTGTGTGAATTGAAAGATTTTCCATATTTTCAACAACGTGGAAACACCTACAGATTGGACACCTGCCTGGTTTATGGAGCATTGTAGGATAAAATACTGTTTGGCAGAGCGAGCTCATATATTCCCATCAGCACATTGCCTATACTGGGGCAATCTGGTTTTATTCCATGATAAAAGTGTCAATTGCTGAAACCCCTTTTTTTTTAATTATTACTATAGGATTTTACTTGGAGAGTATGATTTAGAAATCACAACTACAGTGCTGCAAATCATTTTCACCATCACTGTTTTCAGTTCCCCACGTTTCGACGAACCATTTACACTTTCCATTGCAAAGTTGCCAACCAAAGAAAACAATTGTCTGTCCCATTTATAAGAGATTTGATCACATTGGCAAACATAGCAATAGCAATACGCAGTAAGTTGCTTTCCTTATGATGCATATATAATTGAATGAAAACACATGCATCGGTGGGAACAAGTGAGCCTTGAGTCTGGAGACCAGCAAACAGCTGATTATTTTTCTATGGAAGTTGCAGAAAAGCTATGGCACTTTTGCTGTGACTTTCCACAAATCATGATAACAGCGCTATTAGAAGGACTTTTGGCAACATCATAGTCTCTTGACAAAGGTCCTGCACCACAGAGGACACCTACTTAGTCAAGCCTTTTGGTCTTTGTAGTGTTCCTGCAGAACTCCAAGAATTTGTAAATGATATATTCTGGGACTTGTCTATCTCCTTGGTCATTGTCTATCTGGCTGACATACTCATTTCCTAACCTTACTTCTCATTGAAAACATATAATAACTGTACTCTAGTGCTTACATTTTAATTGCTTGCATGCCCAGCTTGAAAAATATCTATTTGAGCAATCCAGCCTGTCATTCCTAGGTTATATTATCTCCGCCCAAGGTCTTAACATAGATCTAGAAATATCGTCAGTGGTCCTAAATTAGTCAAAACCACTAAATGTGAAGGCTATTCAGCACTTCTTGACGTTCGCTATTTATTATTGCCAGTTTATTATCCCACATTTTCCTCGCATACTACTCCAATTTTTGCTCTAGTCCATTGAACCACAAAAGGCTGAGGAGGCTTTCAGTAAGCTAAAACATATTTTCGTTTGACTGTTGACTAGAGATGAGCGAGTATACTCGCTAAGGCACATTACTCGAGCGAGTATGTCCCCGCTCGTCTCTAAAGATTCGGGGGCCGGCGCGGGTCACAGGTGAGTTGCGGCAGGGAGCGGGGGGGAGGGAGGGAGACAGAGATCTCCCCTTCGTTCCTCCCCGCTCTCCTCCCCCGCTCCCCGCCCCCCGCCGTCCTCGAATCTTTAGAGACGAGCCGGGAGATACTCGGCTAAGGCACTACTCGCTCGAGTAACGTGCCTTAGCGAGTATACTCGCTCATCTCTACTGTTGACCAAATACTTCTAAACCATTTAACTGGGAGGTCGATACCTCCTAACTCGGGGGGCAGGAGTTCAAAGGACAAAAAAATAACTTATGACTTTTTTCACGTTTTTTTCACTTTCTAACAAGATTTACTCCATGGAGGAAACTCCAACATCTGCCCATTCCAGAATCACAATGGTTACATACAGCAATGGATAGCATCACAGACTTACCAAATTCCTCTGACTAAACTGTCATCTGGGTGGTGGTGAATAGATTTTCCAAAATGTTCCATTGCATACCACTTCTAGGTCTGCCTTCATCTTCCTGTCTGGTACATCTGTTTGTAGACCATATCTTCGGACTTAATTGACTTCCTCTTCATATATTCTTTGAGGGGTACAATTCAACTGAAGATTTTGGAGAACCTTATGCGGCCTGCTGGATGTGAAACTCAACTTCTCCGCTGTCTACTAACCACAAATTAATGGCCAGGTTGAACACACAATTCAGACTCTGGAAGTATTTCTTAAGGTCCTTTTACACGGGATGAATTTCGGGCAAACTATGTCCGAAACTTGTCTCTGTGTTTCCTCGCTCCTGTGCTCCTGCACGGGAGCTAGCAGAGCTGTTTCGCTCATGGAGCAGCCAGTAGGGGGCGGGCAGTGCAGGAGATTTCTCTCCTCTTGTTCCCACACCCCTCTCCATTGATTAGTGAATGGCCGTTGTTTAAACTGAACGATAAGCGATGAAGCTCATCGCTCATCGTTTATGCAGCATAAAAGATCAGCGAAGATCTCATCGCTCAGTTTAAACAGCAGCTGTTCAGTAGTAAACAGCCGCTGTGTTACCTCAATGGAGAGGGGCGGGGGAGCGAGAGCAGAGAAATCTTCTGCACTGCCCCTGCCCCCTGCTGGCTGCTCCATGAGCAAGCCAGCACCAGTAGCTCCCGTGTGACAGCATGGGAGCGCAGAAACACAGGGACGAATGTCGGGCATCATTTGCCCGATATTCGTTCCGTGTAAATGGACCTTTAGGCACTTTGTCTCCTCTCAGCAAGATGACGAATTTTCTTTCCTTCCTTGGGCCAAATTCTCACTAAATAACCATGTAGATTAATCTACTGGATTCACCCTGTTCTTTGTTGTTTGGACAGCACCTTCTATTCCATTACTATTTCCTTCTACATCAGAAGTACCAGCTGTGAATAACTCCCATTGGGAGGCTCTTTAGATTTCGGACAGGTCTAAGAAATCCATTGCTGCAGCCATTCAGCTTCTGAAGAGTACTTGGCTTCCCTCGAAGAACATTCATCTCAGAAGGCCTTCCTTTAAGTTCCTAGACACTTTCCGAATCCTCAAATAGCTCAATTAAGTTACTTACAAATTCAGCCTTCCATCATCTTGGAGAACTCAAACTCATTTCAAGTCTCACTTCCCAAGTCGTTGATCATTAACCAATATTCCCAGTCCTCAGTATCTCCCACTATATCTATTGTCTCTGAGGAAAAATTTGAAGTTAAAGAAATCCTCGATGTGAAGGTCAGAGGCAAACTCTTTTATCTGGTGGATTGGAAGGGTTATGGTCCAGAAGAAGCTCAAGAGAATATTAATACTCCTGATCTCAGCAAAAAATATTATTCTGCTAAGAGGAGGGATTTTAGAGGTGGAGTACTTTTATGGCATGCCACCACAGCCATCCCTACTTACCTGGCACTGGAGCTGCAGTCGGTCACTGTCTTCACTCCCATGCAGCATGCCACGTCCTGTCTGCTGCATAACACCTGTCTTCAGGCCATAGGGCTCACACACATTCTTGCCCTCTGACTTAATGGGCCAGCATGCGTTTCTCAAATACCTACCCTCAAATCCTGTCATAGTGTGGAGGGACGATCGGTTATGGCGACGGGGGTTTGCTTTCCTCTTCTTATACTGGTAGCCATCCCCTGGCAGATCCTGCATTAATGGCCTCCACATGGCATGATAAATGGTTGTTGATGCAGAATATGTTTACTATTCCTACTAATTTGCTTGTGACGCCAGTGCTTTACAGCACGAAATGTAGTGGGTGATGACCATGAGATATAAATCACACCAAGCCAGTATAGTCAATCCGCAGCAATTAAACACTTTTTCTCCTTTAAATCCACATACTGGTGACCTATGTGTATGGGTTTCCCTTTGATAGCTTTGTAGTTGTGCCTATGGCTTTGACTCCTGATCTCCAATTAATTTGCCTCAGTGCAAGCGCTGGTGGACTGTTAGGCCTTAGCGAAAATTTGGAGCCTTAGCTCTCCTGATTGTGAGGGGGGCACTGCTGAAGGGGACTCCTGACATGAATAGCCTCCCTGAAAATCCTGATACTGGATGGTATGTGGCAAGGGGGTTTTGGTGGTGCTTTTCCCTCTTCAGTGATCGCTTGCTCTCTTCGCCCCAGGGATCAGTGCCGTTACTCTGCTGTAGTAGGCCGCAACTCGCCACAGGGTCTGGTGATTCTCCTGAAGGGTTCCTGACAGGAATCCGCAGGGCTCTGGACTCCTCCGACGTCCTGACAACAGCTTTCACCGCCACTAACCCTCTCCTCAGACGACTGTGTCCCTATGACAACTCTTACAGGCACGCTCCAATATGATGCTACATTTCACTAAAACAGACTAACAGACTATCACTATTCTATTGACACTCTCTCCCATACCGACACTAACTACTTCTCTGCTGCACACACTGATTGACAACTGACTGTACACCCACTAACTGATCTCTCTCACTATCTGTTATCTGCCGCTCCTACACACAGCATAGACTACACTATATGGTATACTGGCTATACTCCTCTCTGTTTAGCAGTAAACTCCCTGACTGACTAACACTAACTGCTGTCTTTTCACAGGAACGACTGACCTGTCTCCTCTCTCCCTCTACTCTCCTATGACTGGACTCTGGACTGAACAGACCTCTCCCTCCTGTCTCCTCCTATGACCAATCACTGGACTAACTGCCTGGACCAACTGTCACCTCGCAGCATGAGCATGCTTTTTTTTCTTTCCTCCTCTGCGCTGCTCTGGTGTAACCAGGCAACGGGCGCTCCAATCTCCTAGTATAATAAAAGAAAAGTTTTATGAACCTTGGTCTCCATATTGGCTGTTCTACAATATGTTGTTCCATTATCTTTGGAGACTAGAAAAATGCACTGAGTGGAGACCATAAACAGTGGCGATCTATAGTCCATTATAAGGTTTGCAATTCTTGTTTGTCCCAAACCAGACAAATTTGTTAAAAGTTTGAGATATGGAGGTAAAGAATGACCCCAGAATTGAGATAGGTAAAAACTTGTAGTATATAAGTGAGATGAGGAATAATCACGGACATGACTATGCCTTTTCCTTCAAACCAAGCAAGAAACGAGATATCTAGTTTTCCCAAGGAGGATTACTGTCCATTCTGGGCACCAGAGGATTTAACAGGTTGATTTTTTTTTTTATCAATAGTGTTTCCTTCTTTTTGCTCAATTTTTTAAACACATTAACGGGGTTGTCCTCTCATTGGATGCAACAGTCACCTGATTTCCTGTGACATCATCTGTCACAACAAGACTTGGACCAGAGTGGGGATGCATCGCTGGAGGGGTAAGTATAGTTCGGTTTCTTATTTTAATACTGGGGGTCCTATTGAAGTGGGATTGTCCGGTAACCGAACAACCTGTTTACCTATTTTTGTAGATTTTGCATCTCATTAAAACAGATGAGTCATCTGTCATTTGGTTAATAGCAGCTACAAGAGAATATAGTAGACTCATAGTTAGAGTATATGTCTGTTCTATTCATAAGGGAAGCAACCCTCCCTCCGCCTATTCTTGCTTACCCTGGCAGTCACCATCAGTCTCTGCTGAGAAGGGCATGGTAGCAGGTAATGGTGGAAAAGTGCATGTTTTATTAATAAAGAGGGTCAGTGTCTGCAGTCTGCTGTATTCTTCACTAGCCCCTATTAGTCAAGCAGCACAATATCTTTTGGACCAATAATAGAGAATGTATCTACAAACCATATAGTCCGTGAAAAGTGCTGCGTATTCAGTTGGCAGATTTACTTGCCTCTTTTCACATTAGTATCATGGCTTCAGCCAGAAAACACTTGTGATAAAAGAATCATTGTTTGGAGTCTCACCGCTGAGACCCCCACTTATAATGAGAACAGGGGTCCGTGTCTCCTTCTGTCACTGCTGGTGCTCTGCACTCACTCGCAGTCACATCAGAAAGAATGCAATGGTGGCCAAAGCTCCATTCATTTCATTTCATTTTTCTATCCACCCATTACTCAGACACCTCTGCATTATGCCAGTCACTGCATTAGCTGCCCATCCATTGCAGAACTAAATTTAAACTCCTCACCCACAAAGCTCTCCATGGCGCCGCGCCACCATACATCGCCTCCCTCCTGTCCATACACCACCCAGGCTGCTCACTCCGATTCGCTAACACACTCAGACTACATACCCCTCTAATACGAACCTCACAAGCTCGCCTCCAGGACTTCACCAGAGCAGCACCCATCCTCTGGAATGCTCTACCCCAAGGCATCCGGACAGTTCCCGATGCACGAAATTTCAGATGCGCCTGCACTTCCTTACCATCCCACCCTGTTTGCTTTCTAATAACTGATATCCACATGAAATCCCCTACTGCCTGTGTTCCCCATGCCTCACTCCTCCCCACCCCCCCTTGCACCTCCTGTACCACCCGCACCCCATTTTTTCAAACTGATTGTACCTCACATTGTAATTGTTGCATTGTTTTGCATTTATCCCATGCTTGAAAGCGCTGCGGAATAAGTTGGCGCTATACAAATAAAGATTATTATTATTATTTGGGCTGAGGGAAATAGCCGAGCGCTTATACTTGGCTATTTCCAGCAGTCCCTCTGAAAATGAACGGAGCAGTACCGCACATGTGCAACTGCCACTCCATTCAATCTCCTCTTCACTGAGGAGGGTGCACTAAACCCACTGTGAGTAGGAGGGGAGCATGGTACCCCTGCTATTGGGATGAGTGGGGGTCTCAGTAGTGAGACCACCACCAATCACACTGTTATCACCTATCCTATGAATAGATGTTAAAAGTGTTTTTTGGTACAACCCCCTTAACGAAGCCATAATAGCAATCACACGAAATTCTGATGTATCCTACCTACTCATAATAGGGTCCATCAAGCTTGTGTCCGGTTTTATATTTTTTATATGATGCAAATAGTCCTGCAAAGCATCCTATTACTTCTGTAAAAAAAATTGAAAAACCTAAGGCAATGGAATCCAGCCTAGTGTGAATCCAGCCTAGTGTGAATACAGCGTAAAAGCAGAAACACAGAGATATTGCATTGCTATAAAATATGTAGTCTGTCCAGATGTAGGAAAACATTGATTGCGTATACTATGTGTGCATATCTTTCCATACATTAGTCAATCAATGCACTGCAGAGCAGGACAAGAACTGCAAGACAATGAGCAGATTCATTCCTTTTCTGGTCATAATATGCATTACTGAATACCTCAGCAATTATTAAATGTTTATGACTCAATAAAAGCATCCATGTTATTAACCAGGTCTGGTTTTAAAGCTGCTGAGCTCATTGTGTTTAAATAAAATGACCATTTCCTGAAGAGTAGGAATGCGAGTGTCAGTAGATCAGATCCTTCTATGTGAGAATGCACCTTTAGTTTTCATTATGATAAGAATTTTTCCTGTGATCATTAACATTTCCTGGAACTCTTAGAAAAGTCCGACTATTTTAGGAAATTGGAAATGAATAAAAGGCGTAAGTATGTCAAGCATATGCAAGTCTTCAGAGCATAATTATAAAGCAGATCCCTATTCGCATTAAACTCTTAACCTTAGTTTTTTACTTTTCTTTCTGGGAAACAGAAGTGCAAATAAAGTCCCGTTGGCTATCATTTTAGAAGAGTGTTGTTTCTTAGAAATGAAGGCTTACTTTATTAATCCAATCACTTCATTACATGCTGTTTAATGGTTGACTTTAATTTCCTTTAGTAAAATATGCACAATAGTCCAGGTTAGTGAAAGTAAAGAAAACCGCTGTGGCACTGAGTCATGTCATGGGTTCTCATCCACCATTCATCATCATTACAGCTTGTCTGTCAAGAGCACACAGTTTCCTGAAATTCCATGTGGAACTGGCTCATGTTTAATGCAGGGCTCTTTGGATAGGAAAGTGAAGGACAATGTGGCCTATAAAAACAGAAGGTAAAAACAGGGGCTTTCAAAATGAAGGCCTGGCTGTCATCATCTTCATTAACACAAAAACTATTTGGCGTTCCAGTTCAGAGGATATGAACAGTGCTGGTTCTCGTCTGTCACTGTGATTAATCTGGTTGTTGTTTGGTAACATTCAAAGGCATACATAATTTCTGAAGAGATAATTACTTTGAAGTACTCTATTAGAGTTTAGATTGGATTATCCAAATAGTTTTACACCTTTAAATGTTGTTATAGTGATGTTCTGAATTTAAATTATGGGGTTAAGTCCCCACACATTTCAGATAACAGTCATTCTAAGTTACCAATTTTGGGGGGACCAGATGACTGTCGGATGTGTATGGGAGCCTATAAACGTTTCCTAATAGATGATGTTAGGGGAAAGAAGGATCAGGTACGTTGAATTTCAACTCCTTTTTTTGTTCCCCTGGAGATAAATTGTCTGCCAGGCAGACAGATGAGGATCCATGCTAGTAGGACTTGTGGAACCCTCGTTTTCATACTTGACCCCTCAAAGTGGGATTTGGTCTTCGTTGCAGGGGGTCGAAGCTATTACTTACAGAAATCATCTCGGCTGCTGACACTATACAAGGCGAAGGTGTGGTATCTGATAATGTGAACACAGATGTAGACATGAGACTAGCAGAATTCAGGGCTGGAAGTAAAACTTCACAAAGATGTACAAGCTAAGGCCGCAGACGGATAACGAAATTCAATAATGTAGTCAAGATCAAGAGCATAGAGGACAGAACAGTTGGGAGCAAGCAGAGATCTTAACCGGAGAGCAAATAATCGGAGCTTTGTCACAAATGTGATGGAACCAATTGCTTGGGCATCCACCCTCAGGTGTGGATGCCTAATATAGACAGAGAAGTCAGAGGATTAGTAAGGTAATAATTAGTAGAGCATGCACTGCCCCTTTAGGTCAGGGTAGGGGAGCAAGCGAGCCCAATGGGCTGAGGCCAGAGAAAAGGGAAGGATGCAGCACATGGACAGGAGCACCGACCAACTGTGGCTTCAGTATACAAGTAGGCTGGGCAACTGTGGCGCACTGTGACACTGTTTTGCTATGGTTTTCTGCACTGGAAAACATAAGAATGCTCAATCGAAATGAGTATTCATGTATATGGAGGAGTCAGGAGAAATAGATATAACCCAAATGAACATGTAGCCAACAGTGATTGAAGCTATTTGGGCACCTATAGACATGTTTGTAAAAATAAATACCTAAACTAACTATCAATTTTGTAGTAAAACAGTACCAGATATCTCTACTGAAGGTCTTTGTCATAGTCGGTTTGGTGGAGAAAGAGTGCCTCTAATTGTTAAGCTGGAGGCACCTGGGAATTTCTGGTAAAATGAGTGGATATGCCACTCATATTACACCTGGGGTTCCTGGATAGAACAGACATGAGACTCAGTACTCTCTTGAGAGTACTGGTAAAAAGCACTTTGAGTAGACTGATTCTGATGAGATGAACTGTTATATGTTTAGGCATTTGTTAGGGCTAAACATATAATGTTAGTAAGAGCTAAAGTGAAAACAAAGATCTGGTACCGTGTTAGCCAGTAGAGCAAAATGTGATTGTTCTCAGCAAGAGAAACGACGTAATCTTGTAGATATGATACCTTTTAATGGCTAACAAAAATACATGATGTAATAATAGCGAGCTTCCGAACCGACGCAGGGTACTTCTTCCGGCTTAAATGGATTGGATCTGAAGAGGCATGTCATAAGTATGTATGTTATAAGTGTGTATAAATATGCATGCCTCTTCAGATCCAATCCATTTAAGCCGGAAGAAGTACCCTGCGTTGGTACGAAAGCTCGCTATTATTACATCATGTATTTTTGTTAGCCATTAAAAGGTATCATATCTACAAGATTACGTCGTTTCTCTTGCTGAGAACAATCACATAAGAGCTAAAGATAATGTATAGTTATTGGCCTAACTGCCAGGATTAATTCTTTTGTACCTGTTATTGTACAGTTTGAAGTTTGCTGAGATGTAATAAAGCTGGCTGGCGCCAGATTTCAAAGAAGTTCTAGGTGTCAAGTGACTAATCGAGCGTGTTGTTGCGATCTTAAGGGGAGAAGATGGCGGTTTTGAGAAATGATTAATCCCCGATTGTCATAATACATAAATGAGACCAACCTCAGGATTTAGTACCATTGAAGAAGTTGCTCTCTCTTTTCTATTTCTCTAAGTTCACAGTACAGTACATTATATAAGACTTTGAAGAATATAGCTTCTCATAGCATTCTTACGAACCTGTCAAATTTTTATATATAGTACCCAGAAGTATCATCACCATAAATTCTCAGAGAGCTTGGATGACAAGCAGTCATTTAGTGCTGAAGCTGACCCTGCAAAGCTCTCATGAGATCATTTGAGTGACAGGTTAAAGAGGTTGTGAACTTTGGACAACCCCTTTTTGTTAGATTGGACCTAAAACATAGTTGCCCAAAGGCCACTGGGAACTTCAGTGATCATCTGTAATCTTTTGGAAAATCAGCAGCAAATGTTCCCCTGCATCACCATAATAGGTTAAATGAAGCGGTACAGCAATTTCCATTGAAGTCAAAGGGCTGTTTGTATAATTAATGGACATGCCAAGGCCTTCATAGTGAGAGATGCTTTCTGTAACCACTCTTTGCTCTGGTTAATAGACGAGGGTCCTGAACAGCCCCCTCTATTAACTTATAAAGCCCTAATAGGCTATTTGAAAATGAGGTTTCTAAAACAGACAATCCTTTGAAGATATACTGTTTTATAGGGCATATTATGAAGGTTTTGTTATGTACACATGTTAACAATTAAATGCTTGTTATATTTTTTTAAAATAGTTTTATTGTCCACTAATTCATTAAATAATTATACAATTTACATGCATAGGATGCATTTGTAAGTCACCTCATACAGTCCAGTTAATTATGTTTAAAAGCTGTAGTTGTCATGGGTAGGCAAGTAATAGTTTAATGGATCCCTGGAGAATCGTCCAGATTTTAACCCAAATACTTACAAAAAATAATATACTTTCAGGAGGAAGTATAACATTATGAACATCTATAATGGAATTTGCTTAAGCGATTTGAAACCTAAGCTTCAAGTTTTGCAAGCTTAGCATGGGGAAAGTAATTTCTCAATTTTCCCTGGAGAAAAACAAACTCTAATTCTAATTTCCATGAAATGATCAAAATCCATTTTTTTTCATGGTCACATGAGTTATTAAGTGATGATTTTAACCCACAAAATGAAAGCAAATCATGTGTGAGAACCTTATATAAAGTGCGTTAGGGTTAAACCTAAGTTGCAATAGAAGTGGGATTGGTGGGGTTCAAGCTGCAATACGGTTCTGCGAATAGGGTATCACTTTACCTACTCTTGGTTGTGAAGCAGCTATACACAAATAGAAGTAACCTATTTACTAAGACCCAAAATGGCCATGGAAAAAGAATTACAAAGTGGCTTCATTTTGTAGGTCTGTCCAAGCCAGACAGAAAGCAACCGGGGTGATACACAAGTAGGCAGGGGGCATCAAACTGCAAATGGCAGTCATGTTGGCAGTAGAAGGGAAGAAGTCTATGAGGTGTGCATAGGTTACTGCAGAAATTTTTCTACAAAGCTCATAATATGTTAGCACTGGAGATATGCATTAAGGTGCTACTTATTTTTTAACATGTTAAAGCCCCATGAAGTAAATGAACATCTCAAATTGGCTTGCCTTAAGTCTTGACGATGGACATTTATATCATGTAGAGAAGGAAGAGAAAAGAAGATGACCACGGTGCTGCTGCACAGGAAAGACAAACGTGGTAAAGAAGAGTCCTTCATTAGGATAATGTATTTCAGCACCGGAACGGCGCTTTCATCAGATCACATAAAAGCAATAGTGTAGTGTCCCGAAGAATACCTATCTGGCCCCTCTATAACTGTTGTTATATGTGTACCTAACTGTCTGTCATGTCTGCAATGTGTATTGCACAGCTGCAGCACACAAGAGGTTAATGTCTAGGTATGTCTGGAAAATGTAACAGTTTGTGTGTGTCCAATGTTGTCACCTGAGCATGAATGATATATGTGTTTGCAAGGTGTGCAAATGTGGTAGACAAGTAATCAGTGAGTCAAGTGCTCAATCAGTCTAGTCAGTCCATCAGACAGTCTACAAGTCTACACGTGGACAGGAGACTTCCTGACCTAGGCTTATCCAATATGGAAGTCTACTATGACTGGAGAATACCCCGTCTTATCCCCAGTTGTTATAGAGTTCAGAAGTTACCATGGAAGGATTGAGAGAGTGCCGTTGTGAGGGTATATATATATATTGCCATATGTGTTTTTTATGCTTTATACCTATATGCAAGTTTTATTCAATTCCAAATGAGAAAAAAACTTTAATACTTCGCCTTACATCAGATATGCCAAGGTTTTGCAAGAGATGTATCTAGAAATTCAGAGAAGATACCGAACCAGACGCAAGGACGCATGTACTTGGCTGTTTTCCCAGAAGCCCATATCAAGATGTTCAAATGTACATAATTTTGACTGTCTTAGGCCAGAAATCCGGACTTCCCATATATGGATGTTAGGCCGGACTTCTTGGAATTTTGTGGGTGATTCTTTGCATTGGAGTTAATTAAATACGTAATTTTCTGTACAAGCCAGAGGCGCCTCACTGTCTAAGGCGGAAATCCGGACTGCCCATATATGATTATGAGCCCATCACCCCCTAGTGGTGAGAGGGCAGAGGGTATAAGATCTCATGTAATTTGTAATAAAGCGCGCAGTTTTTTCTCCCGTGTGAGGAATGATACCAGATCCCTGTGTGGTGTCTCTTCTTACCGCCGGCAGCGGGGCAAGTGGGGTGGGGCCGATTGGTGTTGCACTTAGAATTTTAACCCTCATAAATGGCGCAACCAACTGGGGCGGTAAAATCCGAGCTTACAGCGCAATTCACCCGGATCCACGCCACTGAGAAACCGTCCTACTGCAAACCGAGCCTGATCAACTCACTTAGAACTCCAGGTAAGACAAACATATATTTATGTTGTGTTTTACACTGCGAAGTCTTGCAGCAGGACTGACTATTTGTGGTTTGTGACCGGACGGGTTGGGTTAAGAGTTCTACACGGTAACTCGTGTGGGCTCCGGGTTTGCCGTCATGGACCACTGACCGTGATATGCGCACCAATGGCTCACCCAGAAACTAGTCTGTAGTTTATTTGTTGTTGAAGTCCGTAGCGTTTTAGCGATAGTGGAGATTGTTTGTTGTATCTGCAGAATTTTTTTTCTCTTACTTTTTATTTGGTCTCACAGACGAAGGAACCCTCCGTTCGAGTTTATTTAGTCGTTAATGGTTTAGAGGAGAGGGAAGCACTCTGTAAGACAGGTCCCATTGACGAAGGAACCCTCCGTTTTAGTTTAGTTTAGTTGTTGATGGTTTAGCTGAGGAGAGGGATGTACTCTTTGGGACTGGTTCCATAAGAAGAAGATGCCTTCGGTTGTATTGCCATATATAAGGGGCTGACAATTCGGGTCAGAAGGATGCACTCTATGGAGCGTGTTATTATTGTTGATGTTGTAATATGCGTAAGACCTTATTAAAGAAGATAGAGCCCCTCAAGGGCTGCCGCCGTGTGGATGAATCTGTAGAATGTAAGAAAAATCTAATGAAAATGTGTGACACCGACCGCATGGCAGATTACAAAATGGTGTCTGGGAAGGAGGTCTTTAGGACCGAGAGGTGCCTTGGAAGACCAAGGTTTGCTAGAAGGAGAGATAGATTGTCAGAGTAAGTTACGTATGTACACATTATTTGTTTAAGAAAGTGTCCGTAAGTGAAATGTTGAAAAGTACAGTAAGTGATCAAGAGGGCGTCAGGAGAGTGTCTATTGAAGGTTATATTGGCAGTTAGGTAGGGGAGAGAAGTATAAGGTACAAGCAAGTCGATAAGTAAGTTACAATGCACGTGATTTGTTGGTAAAGAGAAATGGAAATGTGTATAATACAAGATAGATAATAGATAATATGTATAATCCATACTAGGTGGATATATGTGTGTATATATATATATATATATATACTGTAGTGCAAATAGTTAGCTGAGATTGCGTGTAGGGGAGAAGAGGTTGTTGACATAGAGCTGTGAATCTCTGTGTAGCCTTCCAAGGTCAGGAAGATAACAGCGAGAGAGAAAATTCAATAACATCCTTGGTTAATATCTTTGCTTGCTTGCAATGAATTGAAATGAATTTAATTAGTTATACTGTCTTAGTAGGCAGGGAAATATAGCAATTTCTAATGTATATTCTTACTTATACAGGGGTTGAAAATGAATGTTGCAAGGTCCCAGCATATGTGTTAATTATGAGTTCAAATGTTTTTTTTCAATAGTTTGAGCTAAAACTGTGTTTCATATTCGCGGAGAGATAACAGTCAGGGTCACAAGGGGGGTTGAAAAATACCCAGAGAAACTAAATACTTTAGCGTTTAATACAGCATATAATAGCTTCAGTAGATAAGAAATATAGAATGTATCAGCAAACTTTTTTCACATAATTTGTCATAGATAGCGCTCATTCACAATCTCATCTCAATAGAATTATGTACTTTATAAAATTAATAGCACTCACCTCGGTGTTTTTCAGCTGATGTATGTATGTTTGTCAAACTTTTTTTTGTCCGTGCATCTGTATGTACTGGTACACCTCAATGAGGGGGTGACGGAGCAGACTTGGGAGCGTGGATGGATGAGAGTTAGTGACCCGTGTTTGGGCTGTGTGGAATGTGTGATGTGGATAATTGACTGGGGGTAAAAGTCCTCCCCATGCATTGGACTTTGCTTGGTTGAGATGTGGACGTGTGGACGGTTAAGCTGAAATGGTTCTGAGAAGACGGACGCACGGAGCCAATATCGAAGGGGTGGAGCTATATGATGTAATAGTACGTAATAATGTTTCATCCCTCCTGCACAAGGGAGGGGGGAGAATTTTGAGCAGCTAGTTTTTTTTCTTGTTTTGTTTTTTTTTCTCCTGTCTGAAATTTGATAAGACTGCAGGCAGGAACAGACTAATAATGAATTCACTTAAAGGGATATCACATTTCCAATATTAGTAGATGTTTTGTAGATTATTCTTCCCCGATGTAACTCATGTTTCTGTTATACGTGCTAACATTTTACAGGCCTTATCTGCATCCATCAAATCTTTTTACAATGTTATAATAACTTAAACCCGGCTACTATTCTTCCAATTGCGTACCCTGGTTTAAAGGGGGGGAGGAGAAGACATAGGTGATCTAGGTATTGCAAATCAGCCATTTTTAAATTTTTTGCAAGCCATTTTTACATTTTTAAATTTTTTGCAACAAGATTCTGATCTATTTGAAATAGAATACCAGCCTGATTGTCTAGCATTGATGCAACAAGAAAATTTAAGTTTTAAAAAAAGTTACTGAAGCCCTTGTTAATGATGCATATTTTGAGTTGTTTTTTATAGATGGTACCAGGGTGATTGACGACTCCACACTGGATATACGGTGGTTACACAACAAGATGTCCTAAAAAGCAGAATGTCTCCGCATGTCGCAGTACAAGAAGCGGAATTAAAAGCACTCACGGAGGCGTGTAGAGTGGAGGAAGGTAAGACGGCAAACATTTACACTGACTCCCGGTATGCATTTGGCATAGCTCATGATTACGGCCCAACATGGAAGGCCAGACAGTTTTTTACCACAGCAGGACAGCCAATTAAGAATGATGCAATGGTGCAGATTCTCATGGAGACCCTACTTCTACCTGACAAGGTGGAAAGCTCACACCAATTCCTACACCGGAGAAGCAAGAGGCAACGCCATCACAGGCCACACAGCAAAAGCAGCGGCCCTCAAGCCATGGAAGAAAAGAAGAAAAGAAGAATTTAACAAAAACTTGGACTTTGATAAAAATCTTGGACTTTGATATGAACTTGGACTTTGATTATAACTACAAATGGACTAAAAAGGGACGGCGTATGGTGAACAGTCAACAGCACTTGCCCACCATAGTCCCTGTGCCCCATGATGGCCCAGCTGACGCACGAAAAGACGCACCTCTTAAAGCAGTAATGATGTCGACGCTTGAACAAGGACGGGTGGCTCCTTGGTTTTCTGTAGCTGCTGCATCATTTGTCCAATTTTGCATGATCTTTGCCGTAAAGCAACAGGGCAGAAGTAAATTTGCCACATCACACTTGCCTAGACCACTCTACCCATTTCAGGGATTGCAAATTGGCTACACTCAGCTCCCACTTGTTGGGAAGCATGAATATGTGCTTGTTGTTGATTTCTTTTCAGGTTGGAGACCTACCCTGTTACCAAAGTAAATAAGCAGGTAACCGCACAGGAGCTCATGAATGAGGTAATCCGCAGATATGGGGTACTGGAAGTGATTGAGTCAAACAAAGGTACACACTTCACAGGTGAAATAATGCAACACATCATGTCTGTTTTGGGTATATTCCAGGTTTTTCACACACCCTACCATCCGCAGAGTTGGGGGAAAGTAGATACAAAAGGCAATTTTGAATTGAGTGTCTTCCATTAGTTTTTCTTTTTCTCCAGGAGGATACATGCCACAGTATCAGAGTTTGGGGAATGATTTTCTTGTTAATTTTGTCATAGGCCTCTCTAAGGAATTGTCAATAATGTATTCTGTAGTCTCTGCTTTTCTCCCAGGTCCTACAGATGAGTGTCACAATCTAAAACCAGGTGACAGGGTCTATGTGAAAACGTTTGAGCGAGAAACCCAGTTTGAATGTCCCTACCAGATGTTGTTCACCCAATTGCAGTCAAGCTCGAAGGAAAGCCCACTTGGATCCACACTTCGCACTGAAAAAACTAATGATCCTGCATATCCTTTAAATGCTATAATGTGGTACAATTCCTCTAACACACACCTTTGACTACTGTACACTAGCCCCTGTTTCAGAACAAGTTAATACAAGTAAATGGTAAAATCTATGAAGACTACACTGAGGGTGAGAATCCAACACCGCATCGTGCTAAGAGAGACGTTGACGTTCCAGGTGGTAACTTTGACCCACATGTATACATAGATGTAATAGGAGTGCCAAGGGGGGTGCCAGATGAATTTAATTCTAGAGATCAGGTTAAAGCAGGTTTTGAGTACTTATTTGCTATTGTCACTGTTAATAATAATGTAGATTGGATGAATTATATCTTTTACAATCAGCAGAGGTTTGTAAACTACACCAGAGATGCTTTACAAGGGTTAATTGACCAGTTAGGGTCCACTGCATCCATGGCGTTCCAAAATAGAGTAGCCGTGGATATGATTTTAGCAGAAAGAGGTGGGGTATGTAATTTTCTGTATGTGTATTATCCCTTTGATCAAAGAGTATGAGTATGAGTAATGTGACACCAATGTTTCCCTTCTTTGAAAAAGATGAAGAGCCAGTTCCGATAATGCCAACCAGATACGTTACCAGAAGAATGGAGAGATGGACTAGTACTGCGCCTGCCTCAGTCTCATAAGATGGACTGTCAGTGGACTTCCCATTTGCCTAGGGAAAGTGCAGAAGACCTTAGGTTCCGGCGAGGGCACACCCTGTGGGGTGTTAACTTGTACAGATAGAGGGTATGGAGGCCCGGAAATAAGCCCAGGGAATCCATGGCCTCCTTCTGAGGTGAGGTAGGGATCCCTTCCCTTTTAGGAGTAGGGACTTACGGGCAGTGGAGAAACCCTGACGCAAGGGAGAGACGACCGAGGAAGAGTGCAAAGTCTGATGCTTGATCTCCATATTAAGTTTTTTAGGGGGGTTTGTGAGGGTATATATATATATTGCCATATGTGTTTTTTATGCTTTATACCTATATGCAAGTTTTATTCAATTCCAAATGAGAAAAAAACTTTAATACTTCGCCTTACATCAGATATGCCAAGGTTTTGCAAGAGATGTATCTAGAAATTCAGAGAAGATACCGAACCAGACGCAAGGACGCATGTACTTGGCTGTTTTCCCAGAAGCCCATATCAAGATGTTCAAATGTACATAATTTTGACTGTCTTAGGCCAGAAATCCGGACTTCCCATATATGGATGTTAGGCCGGACTTCTTGGAATTTTGTGGGTGATTCTTTGCATTGGAGTTAATTAAATACGTAATTTTCTGTACAAGCCAGAGGCGCCTCACTGTCTAAGGCGGAAATCCGGACTGCCCATATATGATTATGAGCCCATCACCCCCTAGTGGTGAGAGGGCAGAGGGTATAAGATCTCATGTAATTTGTAATAAAGCGCGCAGTTTTTTCTCCCGTGTGAGGAATGATACCAGATCCCTGTGTGGTGTCTCTTCTTACCGCCGGCAGCGGGGCAAGTGGGGTGGGGCCGATTGGTGTTGCACTTAGAATTTTTAACCTTCATACCGTAACAGACAACTACTGACCATTCCTAGTTTAGTCTATTTAAAGTACATCCATGTGTGTGTGGACTATTTATTGCACCATCGTCGGAGTTCAATGCAGTGGATGGAATGGTAGCGTCACCCGTGAAATATACTGAAGTTTTATTGCAGAGTTTTTTACAGGTAAAAGCATCAATAGCATTGCCTGGAGAGGCCTGCCAGGGCCTTGGTAAATGCTTGCACGCATCCCTCAGGGGAGGAGATGGTAGTGCCACCGTGACATCCCTAACAGCTACCCTACCATCGCCTCAGCTGTGGACTCTTCGCCTTGGTCACTGCACTAGTCAAAGACTCTCCTTCATCCTATTGGTCTTTCCTGTGCAGTTGCTCCGTGGTCATCCTCTTTTTCTCTTGGTGTGCCTGGGTTCATATCCTCAGTTTCCCCTGGAGGGGCTGCTGCATACATCGTCCTCATATGGGTTGTGTCTACAGCAGAACGCATATAGGTGAATGCTGTACTGTTATTTCTTGCTAGGGATCCATTGATCCTGCACTATGAAGCACTTTTTTGTTCTTTTATTTATGTCATGGATCCTGCATTCAAATGATCACCATAAGTGCCCTATGTTGACTGACAACTAAGTTTTTGCTGTAATGGTCAGGATCAAAGAAAACTCTGATCTTAATCATGGAACTCCCTAGATGCTGCAGTCAATAGTGACCACTGAATCTAGATGGTTAGAGAAACAAAGGGTGCTACCTCTGTCTCCATCGACCCTTCGCAAATGCATGTGCACAAAGCTGATGGGTAGCCATTGCAACCAGAGTTCTAGGAAACGCCCCCAGGCCTGTTTCAGCTCTATGTCTGGCATTTTATTATCTTTGTATTCTTTTATTGGCTAGGGATGCACAGAGGAAGTCACCAGCCTCCTAGTGGACCAGTCCAAGCCTACTTAACGTCTCTGATTGGCCATATTGTGCGCAGATTGATGACAGGGTTAATCAATGTGTTAATGCATCCTCTTCTCCGTCCCATGTCTTTTCCAGTCCACTGCGTGGGTTAGGAAAAAGAATGCATTGACAAGCTCTGTCATCAGGTTCCTGTAGTCGTCCAGAGCATGTAACCATTTGAGGGATGAAGCACTGCTGACACTTTCCTTGTGTGACAAGAGGGGTGCACTTACAACTGCGACCCCCTATAGCTACACTACTGAACAGGGGTGCTCAACTACTTTTTGTAGATGGGTCTGCCATAATGAGAAGATGCATGCTGAACACATGTGAAGGTTAAAATGACGTGTATATATTTAAAACAAGGCAGATGGGTTAAAACAAGGCAGTTTGGATTCCAAATACAGGGTACATGAGGTTAGTCAGCATTAATGTGAGACATATGGAGTTACTAAGCCACTCGTGATGCCAGTAGGAAAGCACATGACTGCTCAGGCCTCTGATTGCCTGCAGGGATCACATGCTGGTAGCTTCTACATAAAGACTGTCATAACTTTTGTGGGGCTGGATAGCTGGATGATTAAACAGTTGAGTAAGGTTTTTAATACATACATAATAACAGTTGCAGATTTTTTTATCCATTTTTTCCCTCCAGAAACCGGACACCTTTAAAGGGGTTGTCCCGCGAAACAAAGTGGGGGTATACACTTCTGTATGGCCATATTAATGCACTTTGTAATATACATCGTGCATTAAATATGAGCCAAACAGAAGTTACTCACTTACCTGTTCCGTTGCTAGCGTCCTCGTCTCCATGGTGCCGTCTAATTTTCAGCGTCTAATCGCCCGATTAGACGCGCTTGCGCAGTCCGGTCTTCTTCTTTTCTGAATGGGGCCGCTCGTGCCGGAGAGCGGCTCCTCGTAGCTCCGCCCCGTCACGTGCCGATTACAGCCAATCAGGAGGCTGGAATCGGCAATGGACCGCACAGAAGACCTGCGGTCCACCGAGGGTGAAGATCCCGGCGGCCATCTTCACAAGGTAAGTCAGAAGTCACTGGAGCGCGGGGATTCGGGTAAGTACTGGACGGTTTGTTTTTTTTATGCCTGCATCGGGTTTGTCTCGCGCCGAACGGGGGGGCTATTGAAAAAAAAAAAAAAACGTTTCGGCGCGGGACAACCCCTTTAATACTCCTACATAACATAATAACATAGTATGTAAGGCTGAAAAAAGTCATATGTCCATCCAGTTCATATACCCCCCCGCCCAATGTTGATCCAGAGGAAGGCAAAAAAACCCCAATGAGGTAGAAACCAATTTTCCCTATTTAAGGGAACAAATTCCTTCCCATCACCACGTCCTCAGGCAGAGAGTTCCATAGACTCACTGCTCTTACAGTAAAGAACTCCCTTCTATGTGAGTGTAGAAACCTTCTTTCACTGCTATCAGTTGAATAATTGATTCTCTCTAATCAATTATTCAACTGATAGCAGTGGTCACTCATATAGTGGAAGAGGAGTGTCCCTTCTCTGCTGCAGTCCAAAGAATGATTATGCACTGTTGGAGCAGAGGAGGGACTTTCCTTCTTCACTGTTGAGTTTACAGGCTGTCATCCCAGGTGAACATGGTTGTATGACCATGCAGCATAAAAATGGGACTGCTCCTGTCCAGGTCTAGAAAGTAAAGGTCCATACAGCTAGTCACTGTGGTCGATATTTGGGCTGTGGTCTACTAGTTGAGTACTTCTGCCACAAAGTGTATATAGCTATGTATTATATATGTTACCACAGCAAGTTGTCAACAATTTATTTCAAAAAGAGATGGATTGATTTAAAGTAGAAAGTAAAATCTGCACAGAAGGATGTGGTTGCATTTTTCACCATAACTAATTCTTTAACTTACCATAGAAAGATGTCGATCTGTTATGATAAGGCCAAGTCATGGTGAAAAATAGACTTGACTTAGTCACAATGAGTTGGTGTTCAGTTTCAAGCTGGAATTTTCCCACTTCAAAGATTAAGTCTTTCACCACAAATGGTTCACCCAACCATGAGATTAATTTGTTCAGTACTGAGTATAATTCCTTATTTGCAAACTGACTCACCACATGATATGAACATAATTTGCTCTTTATTGTTCAATGTTATATTCTGTAGACTGAAATAAAGAATTTTTTGATTACACATATATGGTTAATGATAAGGCATATAGATAAGGTTATCTGCCATGATAATAAAATAATGATGTACAAGTTCAGTTTGTGTCTAATGACAAATAAGAACAGTTGCATGTACAATATGTAGAAAATATAATTGCTTTTTT
This sequence comes from Eleutherodactylus coqui, assembly GCF_035609145.1. NCBI lineage: Eukaryota > Metazoa > Chordata > Amphibia > Anura > Eleutherodactylidae > Eleutherodactylus > Eleutherodactylus coqui. The sequence goes on along the minus strand of NC_089843.1, from coordinate 123,281,929 downwards.
AGTCGCTGTCTACACACCGAAAATACTGTTTCACATAATGAGCAATGGCAAAAAAAGCAAAAACTACCAACTGTATTTATATAATAGTACCATTGAGTTTGAGTACGGGATATACTGGATTTCCCTATGGCACCTTAAAACTTGGCCACATTTTAGTTAGACTTTTAAATTTAGCAATCTTCTAACAAATTACTGTGCACCAGGCTCTGACTGGCCTACCAGGAAGCTGGTAAAACCCTATATGCCCCGGCCGGTGTCTGCACAGTGCACACTTAAGAGAGCCAACAAACTCTCAGAGTTCCCGCAGACAGCTGCCACAGTGTTGGCTGAGTAGCAGGAAGAAAGAGCAAGTGTTTAGATGTCCATTCGAATATGACATCTTACCACTTGTGAATCACAACAGACAGCGGTCTACTCAAACTATATGTAGCTGGGCTGCAGGGAGGGCCATATACATACTACACGATGGGCCCACCTCCTTAACCTGATAGGAACACTGTGGTGGTGTTGGGTCTTCCTCTTGGCTTGCAGATCATTGCTGCAAGCATTCTCATGTGACACAACTGGCTGGCAGGAGCTTCAGGCAGGGAGATGTGCTGCACCAAGGTAAGCGCGGCAGTGGGGTCTTCATCTCTCTGAGCAGAGACCTTGGTCAGTGGTGCTATTCTCTGCAGCAGAAAGCAGAAATCCCCATTTTTTTCCAAATAAGGTATATTTTCAAAGAGTGCAATGTCAGCTACAACACCGACACAGTTCTTCTTACTGCAGTTAGAGTCACTAGGCTTCCATAACCTGTGTCCAGTTAAAGTGGGATAGTTTATTTTTATGAATGACGGTAGTAAACATGCTATCACTAGGTTTGGGAGGTACTGAAGATATCACTGATCATACTGTAAAATGCACCAAAAGTAAAAAAAGGCACCACAATAAAAAAAACCTTCACTTTTTAATGCCTGTAATACTTCAGAATTGATCTACAGCTGATATCGGGCCATGGCTATTTCAGCCTAAAAAAAAATAACAGTAAAAAGAGGCCGAAAAATACACTCTGTGGGAAACCATCCTTAACCCTTTCCCTACACACATACAGCTATATACTTTCTAACTGCCCATACCCCATGCAGTTAGGACATAACACTGGCTATGGAGAGGGCTCAGGAGCCAAACCTAACACTTGCCCGCAATAGCTGCGATCAGAAATAACTCGGCATACAAGGCTATGTACATTGATTTTTTTCAGTTAAATACAGGCATTTTAGGCTAACAATCATTGTTGTAATAGGGCTTAATTACAAATGTTGCAGCTTTTGTCTTCTACAGCTTCTACATATCCCAGCAGTCTAAAGTTACTTTTACACGGGCCAACTATCGTCTGAAAAATTGCTCAAGTGAACAATTTTGACCGATTGACCCTTGTAAAAGCAGAATCCGACAGGGTACTGAGCTCACTGAAACAAAGCTACTAGTCAGCGACTTTTCGCCCTGTGTAAACAATACCAATTAAAGATTAAAAAACAGGGTGTTAGGCACTATCTTAATAGAAGCACAAATACATGAAAATATTTGCTCAACTTCTCTGTTTATAGTTAACTAGCAATTGAAGATGTATTTTGTGGCTAAATTGCCTCTTCCTCATTACTTCCTGGGGACATACGTCAGGGGTAGAGAGCTGTGTTTGAACGTATGTTAAAAGACAGAGAGAAATCAGGCATTCATAGTTGTGACGGTATTTGTGTTGGTTGCACCTGATATACAAACCATTGATCTAGCCAAAGAGAACATTTTTTTTTCAACCAAGGGATTTGCTTGCCTACCTCTTCCTAGGATTGTTCCACCCCTCCTTTTCCTTCTCTGTGTAAACAGGTATTCTTTCCTTTTTATACAACTGCCTATTCACATTAAATGGGGGCGGGCAGTCAGAAAAGATAAGGGACGCTCTCATCCTCCATTCACTGAATGACTATCACCCCTGTTTGAAAGCACAGGAACAATAGTCGTCCTGTGTAAAAGTATCCTAAAGCCACATTCACATCTGCGTCCTACAGTTCTGGTCTAGTTCTGTTGTTTGGCTCTAATCTCTGAGCCAAACAATGAAAATACCGGAGCTGGCACATGCCATAACCAAATGGCATTGAACCAATCCCATTGACTGTAATGGGGTCTGTCTGGCTTCCAACCAGCATTTTATTCGACATTTTGTTTGGCATTTTGTGATGATCTGCGTCAGAGGCCCTGAATGGAGGCTCCGATACAGATGTGAATGGGCCCTAAGTCTCAGTAGGTGATCCACCAGTGAGGCTAGACTGATAGCTTAGTTTTTGAGCCATTACCTCTCCTCTCCTCCACCCTCTCAGCAATGAATTTATGACCACAACAAAGTATCACTTTAAGAAAGGGCTGAAACTGTATGAAGGTAGTTTTTTTTATTTGCATTGGGGACAAAACATATGCTTGGGGATTGTGCCCTTGATCTTTTAAGATCCTATCAATGCCCCATGTCCACATAATAAACTAGGTAGTTTATGATATGGCGGGATAGCTACCTGAGATGCTGGCACAGCATTGAAGACAAAGGTGGCACCATCTACCAACTCTACCACTTTGTCAGCATCGCTGCATCCCTTTCCTCGTATCATCTTGCTAGCTGTTCCAGCATGTCTTACTGTGCAGCATTCTCAGGTGCAGATTTGGAGGGGGGCGGTGGTGAGTTGTGAACAGGGTTTGTTAAATGCATTGTATTGTGATTTATCCTTTCCCCTAATTAATATAATTTAAGGGACCTTATACACAGGCAGAATTTTCTGCATTCTGTACTGTAAGTCATAGTAAATTCTGCCCCAAAATCCACATGGCTCCATGCAAATTTTAATGCGGAATGAAAATGGCTTAAATCAGCCTACAATTTCACACCAAAATCAGCAATTAACCCCAATATGGAGCAAATTCTACTACATCCCAGTGGAAATATCCCACTTGTGTGAAAGGGCCCTAAGGGGTTTCGCCCGGACTTTTACATTCAATAAACAGGAAAGAAGCACTGCGTAAATTAGTTACTTCAAGGATACATGTCACCTGAACCTTAACAACCAACTTACCCCATCAAGTTTCAAAAAAATTCCAGAGACACAGCACTTCAAAAAAGGAGAAATATGTCCTTTGACTCCTTGTTGCTTGAAAAAGACTCAAATTGGAGTTGAAATGTCGTAAAATGTTACAATAAATGGTGAACAAATGACACTTTTCATTTTAGAATGCTACTTGTCATCATTTTTTGGAGAACATGACGCTGTTGACCTATACTTAACATAGACAATCACTTTTTGATCAGTGAGGGTCCAACTTCCAGGGTCCTCAACAATCATCACACAGAAGGGGCAAAGGTGCTCCTTTAAGTTCTTCCTCCTCTTCATCAATGTAAATATGGTTGTAGCAGTTTCTAGTACTGCAGCTTAGTCCTGTACACTTGAAGGGAACAAACTGCAGGACTAGGCATAGGTACCATAGGGACAAGTCAATACTGTGTATAGAAAAAATGGGTGGGGTCGCAGGAATGACTGCAGGAGCCAATCAGTGTCACATGCCATACTACAGACATCACCATTCAGCGATAGGAGCCATGATGTCATGAGCACATGACTGCTGAGGCCACTCGTAATGACCTTGCTTTTTGTTTGTAAGCAGAAACTGATTAAAGACTACTGGAGTATTGACACTGCATCACAGGGGCAATGAACAGGTGACTTGTTTCCTTTTATGTTTTATCACATTTGTGGGCGTTTTTAATTTTGGAACATCTTAGATATTGCCTTTAAATCTACGGCTTGTGGATTGGCATCTAGTTCCCCTATATTCCTCAGAACTTTTCAGAAACTTCCTCGGATTCCAACAAAACAACCAATGAAATACAGCCTCATTTTAATACAAAGCAATTCTCATCACATTTCTTATTTGTAACAAAGGGAAACATGGATTATTTTAGGAGCCTAAGCAAAAAATAGATAAACATTAATTCATGCTGTTGCAACTTTCTGCTTTTAAGCAGCCACGGGAAAACAAACTAAATCATGCAAAACATGTACGGTAAATGTGAGTAATAAAACAAAATGCTGTCAGTGAATTTGAAGAAGTCTCACTGGGTGCTGATCTGGAAAGTCATTTCATGGGTTACTGGATAAGAAAGCTAAAAGAAATTCCAGACTTTCAGATCACAATGCCAGTAATACATTCTAGTATACACAATAAAGATTAGAATAAAACATTAGAATAAATAATGAATACAATTCAGATTCAGTAAGAAATATTTTGCTATAATAAGAAATTACATAAGCATGTTATTTGAAGTGTACCTCCAACTATATATAGTAAATTCTAGGGTGAATCAAAAAGTAATGCCTCCACCATCACCACAACTTTATTAATGAACAGATCAAACAAAAGTGCTATAGATTATTGCCTGAAGTCTCCTGCAAATAAAACTACAGTTCAAGATAGTCCCCATTACATGCAATGCATTTAAAAAAGGAAGATGGAACAATACCTCTGCAGTGTCACCTATTGGATGGCAGCATTCCTTCAAATCAATGTATGACTCTTTAAACAAGTCTTTAAAACAACGATTCAGAATAGGATTCCATACCAGAAAACCATACACAGACAGCTGTTTCAGGGTGTTGGCCCCTCATCAGTGTACAGTAGGTTTCTGGCTTGGCTAGTGAGAGGCCTATGACATCAGACGGGAGTAGTGTGGTCTCTCCTTAAGGAGAGCAACCAGAAGGTGTGTGAAGACAGCTAGGAGGTAAGTAAGTGAGATGATGCCCTTCCCAACCCATTCACCTCCTAGGTGTCTCTGCACACCTTCTGTGTGCTCTCCTTAAGGAGAGACGACACCTCTCCTGACCCATGAAATACATTTATGCCATCATTGAACCCAAGTATGAAATCCAGTTTGGAAAAATTGAGAAGTTTGCTTCTGTGTTGATCGTGCAGATTTGAATTTTTTGGGATGTGGAGAACCACTATAGTGTCACTCCTTAGATTGCAATTTACTCTTCGGGTCATACAGGTATGCCCACATCTTGTCCTCAGTGACCACATTTTTGAAGAAGTCCTGTTCATCAGCATCCAGAAGCTCTTGACAGGCCTCCACTCACCTCCTTTGATAGTCAACTGTCAGTTGCTTGGGAACCAATTTAGCAGAAACTTTTTGATACACCAAGTCAGTCAGCAGTGACTGATGTTGATGAAAAGCCACTCCTCAGCTTATCTACAACTTTGGTTTCTCCTTCTTGAAACTTCTTCACCCAACACTGTCTATTGCAGTGTCCCCATTAATATTTTTCAGTTAATTATGGATTGCATAGAATCATAGAATGGTAGAGTTGGGAGGGACCTCCAGGGTCATCAGGTCCAATTCCCTGCTCAGTGCAAGATTCACTAAACAATCCCAGACAGATGTCTGTCCAGTCTTAGGTGCATACCCCTCTTGGCAAAAATTCAACGACAGGTCTTTGTTTTAGACTTAGATCCATAGTTCTAATCACTCAGTCTGAAAAAGAAAAGCACATATTAGTAGAGTAAGGAAACCTATATAACATCATTCATAGCCGTTCACAGTCATTCGATAACAAGTTACAGGCATGGAGGCATTATTTTCTGATTTACCCTTGTAAAATAGTCATTTTTAGCAGAACTCACTTAAGGAATAATTTCATAATGTACTCCTTGGTCTAAGTTCTCTCTCATTTGAAGCTATAGGAGCACAGACTGCCCATTCTCTGCCACTCACATAATACAGGAGTGGCAGATAGAATGCTATAGCAGCCGGAGCTTTGGACAGATGCATTTGTACTGTCTAGTAAAATTCTACCAGAATTCTGACTTAAAGGGGTTGTCCCGCGGCAGCAAGTGGGTCTATACACTTCTGTATGGCCATAATAATGCACTTTGTAATGTACATTGTGCATTAATTATGAGCCATACAGAAGTTCTAAAAAGTTTTTCACTTACCTGCTCCGTTGCTGGCGTCCTCGTCTCCATGGTTGCCGTCTAATTTTTGCCGTCTAATGGCCAAATTAGACGCGCTTGCGCAGTCCGGGTCTTCTTATCTTCTCAATGGGGCTCCGTGTAGCTCCGCCCCGTCACGTGCCGATTCCAGCCAATCAGGAGGCTGGAATCGGCAATGGACCGCACAGAAGAGCTGCGGTCCACGGAGGAAGAAGATCCCGGCGGCCATCTTCAACCGGTAAGTATAGAAGTCACCGGAGCGCGGGGATTCAGGTAAGCGCTGAGCGTTTTTTTTTTTAAGTCCCTGCATCGGGGTTGTCTCACGCCGAACGGGGGGGGGGGGGGGGTTGAAAAAAAAAAAAACCAGTTTCGGCGCGGGACAACCCTTTTAAGTAATATTTTCTTTCAAAGAAATTTAGTTAGTGGCACACTCTCAGCTCTAGCAATTTATGCCGAGGCCCATTCGTATATGCACAACACCACTAAGGAGTCAGAATCAAAGGTTCCAATCTAGTCACCAATGATCATTGAGCTTGACAAAGACTGCACAGGTCGAAATGTCATATGGTGGAGGAATAAAAGGGACTTTTATATTTTTTTGCATCACTTATGCTGCCCCTTTTCTTTTTCAGTCACTGTCTAACCTACCCATAAGCATGAACATCGAGCTCTGCTGGCCTTGCCTGTTTATTCAATAAGCAGAGAAAAAGACAGTATCGAGCATGTTGAAATCCAACTTACAGTATTCAATACATCTTTCTTTTGATGAGGGGTAGTAGGGCTTCCCCGATGCACATTAGATAGCCAGTGGATGCTACTGAAGTCCTTTTGATCAGTTGATATTAATCTAATCTGTATGGGCAATTTCAGTGTCATTGTAGTAGAAATTTTTCCAATTTGTTGGGCTTCCCACTGATAATAATTGTGTGTTTTTGTCAGGGAGCGGATGTGGATCCACTTTGGCACACAGTGATTAAGCTTTGGGCTTTGAAGATTCCCATCAATTGGGATCTCGTCTTCGCTGCAGAGTCCAAAAGCCACTAGTCATAGATGTAGTCTTAGTTATATGACAGCAATGCTACACAAGACCAAGGTGTGGTACCTGAGGTTGTGAACAGAGATGTAACCAGTAGACTTAGCCGAGGTCAGGGCAGGCAGCATAAACTTCAGTAAGAGAGTCAGGCAAAAGGCAGAGCAAGTGCAATATGATAAACAGTCCAAATGGAGGCAGACAGCTGGCAGAGAGAGTATTCCAATAAACACGGTCAAACTCAGGTTTGAACAGTAAGGCATAAGCAGGGGTCAGAAAACCAGGATAAAACACAAACTACCGATCAGACTTCAACAACAGGTGGAATCAAATTACTTAGGCATCCTCCTCAATGGTTGAGGATACCAAATATACCCAGGGCTGACAGAGGATAGGTTAAGGGCAGTTTAGCAGAGCGTGCACTGGCCCTTTAAGCATGAGAATGGGAACATGTGTGTGTTCTACAGGCAGAAGCAAGGGACTGTGCACTGGGAAAGAAGCGTCATCTGCTGCAGGAATGTGAAAGATAATTGACCACAGCAGCTAAGATTATGGCTGCAGTGGCCACCGAGACAGTTGTCCAATGCTTTATTCAATTTATAGGGGTTGTTTGGCAATCAGATGTATCTGTCAAACGGGTCAGGGCTGTAAAAAAATATACAATACTTTTAAAATTGTGTTTAGGCTTTCGGTTGATGAGGGCTATAACTCCAAACAGCTATATGCAAAGTGGAATAAATGGCTCTGTACTTATTTGGCTGTGTTTGCGCTACACATCCCCACTTCTTGATGTATAGTTGACCATTAGGGGCAAAAAAGATAGTATCATTGCACACTTTCAGAGAATGAGGATTAATTTCCTTGTTGTCTGGATATGATGGAAATTAGCATGTTAAAACCTTGCATTGCAAAAAAGACATTGATATATGTTAGCTTGACAAAAAAAGGTTTCGTAGCATGTTAACCAGTAGAACAAAATGTTATTGCTGTCAGTAAGAGAAACAAAATTATCTTGTAGATATGATACCTTTTAATGGCTAACAAAAATACATGATGTTACAGGAAGCTTTCAAAACTACTTAGGTTTGTTTTTTTCATTACACTAGTATACTGGATTTAAATGCACTTTGCTTATGCTATAACCAGCAGCATATTACAGAAGCCAGGAATATTTAAAGAGAGGATTACCATTTAGTAACTCCTCTCCAATCCAAATGAGCCTGGGCAGCACAGTGTGGTCAGCTGACCTTCTCTACTGCATCAGCTGTGGGACAGTTGCATAGCAAGTGCCCCAACAAACTAGTAAATATGAAGTAACAATGTAGCAGAAGAAATTCTTGCTTATCATAACAAATGTCTCCAGGAAGTATGAGAGGATTTGATATTTATAATCTTCTAATGTCTATGTAAAAATGGTGATGTGACGTGTGATTACTGACCGTCACTATGTTAAATACAGTACATTGAACCATACGTTAGGAGGAAGAAAAAAATAAGGGAGGTATTCAAAGGGGACCTGTCTATGACCCTGCCTTTTAAACAGGAACATGGAGGGTGACACTGTTAAATTAACATAAGTCATAAGGGCTGCTTAGAAAAATGCTCTCAAGTGGCAAATACTTTCCCCTTTTATTCACAATAATGGGCTCTTCCCTTTTGCCGTACAGAAGTGGTAGAGAGGCTGTTGTGTAATTGGCAATCTATTAATATCACTTTTTGGCAACTGGAAAAATTTAATTAGCATAACTTAAAGAGAAGCAACTCTCACATAGAGAGCATGGATTAGTGACCAGGGTCGGGGAGGGGGGGGGGGGGGGGGGGAAGCTATTCTGGGGGGTAGAGAATTTTTTCTTTACAAATTGCTTGTTGCCAGCAGTCTAAGTTTAATCCACAGAGCCTCACAGCAGAGTCAAGGATGAGTTCCTAATTTATTTATAATTAAAGAGGTTTTCCAGGATTAAATAATTTTGAGTAGCAGGAGGTGGTGAGAAATGAAGAAATATGGCATACTTTTCTCTTATGTAGTCCCTGGCCAATCGCTGACATAAGCGATGATACTGCTATGAATAGTATATGACCACTGAAGCCTTTGATTGGTTGAGTGGTCACTTGTACAATTAACGACATATGACCACTGCAATTTCTCCTGGGTTAGCAGGAGTGGGGAGCGGGGCTCTTGAAGTAGACTGGGGGGAGGGTTCAGATAAAAGGTGAGTAGTAGAGATGAGCGAACGTACTCGTCCGAGCTTGATACTCGTTCGAGTATTAGCGTGTTCGAGATGCTCGTTACTCGAGACGAGTACCACGCGATGTTCGAGTTACTTTCACTTTTATCTCTGAGACGTTAGCGCGCTTTTCTGGCCAATAGAAAGAAAGGGAAGGCATTACAACTTCCCCCTGCGACGTTCAAACCCTATACCACCCCCCTGCAGTGAGTGGCTGGCGAGATCAGGTGTCACCTGAGTATATAAATCGGCCCCTCCCACGGCTCACCACAGATGCATTCTGACATAGTTCAGGGAAAGTGCTGTCTTGCTGGAGTTGCTATAGGGAGAGTGTTAGGAGTTATTTTAGGCTTCAAGAACCCCAACGGTCCTTCTTAGGGCCACATCTAACCGTGTGCAGTAGTGTGGAGGCTGCTTTTTGCAGTGTTGCACTTTTTTTTTTTTTGTATATCGGCCGTGCAGAGCATTGCGTCCTGCAGTAATTTTACATTGTCCAGGGCCAGTAGTGGTGAGGCAGGGACAGAAGACATATTTAGTGTATATAGGCAGTGGGCCTTTCCAAAAACATTTGGGAAAAAAAATCTATTTGGGCTGCCTGTGACCGTCCTCAGTGTACTGGGTCTCTGCTGGGGGTAGTTGTCCTAATTCATATGCAGCCAGCTAAGTGTTACAGCAGGCTTGCGCAAAATTCTTTCCTGGCTCTGTGTTGCCTGTTACATCACCGCTGTATTCCTGTCCACAGTGAAACAGTCTGCAGTAATTTTACATTGTCCAGGGCCAGTAGTGGTGAGGCAGGGACAGAAGACATATTTAGTGTATATAGGCAGTGGGCCTTTCCAAAAACATTTGGGAAAAAAAATCTATTTGGGCTGCCTGTGACCGTCCTCAGTGTACTGGGTCTCTGCTGGGGGTAGTTGTCCTAATTCATATGCAGCCACCTAAGTGTTACAGCAGGCTTGCGCAAAATTCTTTCCTGGCTCTGCTGTGCGTTCCGTAAGCAAAGTCAGCCTCCAACCACAGGCCAATAAGCGGCACATTTAATTACAGCGTTCTGTTTCTGCACTACTGGTAATGGACCATGCTGAGAGGTATGGGTAGGCCTAGAGGACGTGGACGCGGCCGAGGACGCGGAGGCCCAAGTCAGGGTGTGGGCACAGGCCGAGCTCCTGATCCAGGTGTATCGCAGCCGACTGCTGTGGGATTAGGAGAGAGGCACATTTCTGGCGTCCCCACATTCATCTCACAATTAATGGGTCCACGCGGTAGACCTTTATTAGAAAATGAGCAGTGTGAGCAGGTCCTGTCGTGGATGGCAGAAAGTGCATCCAGCAATCTATCGACCACCCAGACTTCTGCGCCATCCACTGCTGCAACTCTGAATCCTCTGGCTGCTGCTCCTTCTTCCTTCCAGCCTCCTCACTCCATTACAATGACACATTCTGAGGAGCAGGCAGACTCCCAGGAACTGTTCTCGGGCCCCTGCCCAGAATGGGCAGCAATGGTTCTGAATCCTCTCCCACTGGAGGAGTTTGTCGTGACCGATGCCAAACCTTTAGAAAGTTCCCGGGGTCCGGGGGATGAGGCTGGGGACTTCCGGCAACTGTCTCAAGAGCTTTCAGTGGGTGAGGAGGACGATGACGATGAGACACAGTTGTCTATCAGTGAGGTAGTAGTAATTGGAGTAAGTCCGAGGGAGGAGCGCACAGAGGATTCGGAGGAAGAGCAGCAGGACGATGAGGTGACTGACCCCACCTGGTTTGCTACGCCTACTGAGGACAGGTCTTCAGAGGGGGAGGCAAGGGCAGCAGCAGGGCAGGTTGGAAGAGGCAGTGCGGTGGCCAGGGGTAGAGGCAGGGCCAGACCGAATAATCCACCAACTGTTTCCCAAAGCGTCCCCTCGCGCCATGCCACCCTGCAGAGGCCGAGGTGCTCAAAGGTCTGGCAGTTATTCACTGAGAGTGCAGATGACCGACGAACAGTGGTGTGCAACCTGTGTTGCGCCAAGATCAGCCGGGGAGCCACCACCACCAGCCTCACCACCACCAGCATGCACAGACATATGATGGCCAAGCACCCCACAAGGTGGGACGAAGGCTGTTCACCGCCTCCGGTTTGCACCGCTGTCTCTCCCTCTGTGCCCCAACCTGCCATTGAGATCCAACCCCCCTCTCAGGACACAGGCACTACCGTCTCCTGGCCTGCACCCACACCCTCAACTCCGCTGACCTCGGCCCCATCCACCAATGTCTCTCAGCGCACCGTCCAGCCGTCGCTAGCGCAAGTGTTGGAGCACAAGCGCAAGTACGCCGCCACGCACCCGCACGCTCAAGCGTTATACGTGCACATAGCCAAATTTATCAGCCTGGAGATGCTGCCGTATAGGGTTGTGGAAACGGAGGCTTTCAAAGGTATGATGGCGGCGGCGGCCCCGCGCTACTCAGTTCCCAGTCATCACTACTTTTTCCGATGTGCCGTCCCAGCCCTGCACGACCACGTCTCCCGCAACATTGTACGTGCCCTCACCAACGCGGTTACTGCCAAGGTCCACTTAATAACGGACATGTGGACAAGCACAGGCGGGCAGGGCCACTATATATCCCTGACGGCACATTGGGTGAATTTAGTGGAGGCTGGGACAGAGTCAGAGCCTGGGACCGCTCACGTCCTACCCACCCCCAGAATTGTGGGCCCCAGCTCGGTGGTGGTATCTGCGGCGGTGTATGCTTCCTCCACTAAACCGCCCTCCTCCTCCTCCTCCTACGCAACCTCTGTCTCGCAATCAAGATGTGTCAGCAGCAGCACGTCGGCAGCAGTCGGTGTCGCGCGGCATGGCAGCACAGCGGTGGGAAAGCGTCAGCAGGCCGTGCTGAAACTACTCAGCTTAGGAGAGAAGAGGCACACGGCCCACAAACTGCTGCAGGGTCTGACAGAGCAGACCGACCGCTGGCTTGCGCCGCTGAGCCTCCAACCGGGCATGGTCGTGTGTGACAATGGCCGTAACCTGGTGGCGGCTCTGCAGCTCGGCAGCCTTACGCACGTGCCATGCCTGGCCCACGTCTTTAATTTGGTGGTTCAGCGCTTTCTGAAAAGCTAACCAAGCTTTTCAGACCTGCTTGGAAAGGTGCGCCGGCTCTGCGCACATTTCCGCAAGTCCCACACGGACGCTGCCACCCTGCGCACCCTGCAACATCGGTTTAATCTGCCAGTGCACCAACTGCTATGCGATGTGCCCACACGGTGGAACTCTACGCTCCACATGTTGGCCAGGCTCTATGAGCAGCGTAGAGCTATAGTGGAATACCAACTCCAACATGGGCGGCGCAGTGGGAGTCAGCCTCCTCAATTCTTTACAGAAGAGTGGGCCTGGTTGGCAGACATCTGCCAGGTCCTTGGAAACTTTGAGGAGTCTACCCAGATGGTGAGCGGTGATGCTGCAATCATTAGTGTCACCATTCCTCTGCTATGCCTCTTGAGAAGTTCCCTGCAAAGCATAAAGGCAGATGCTTTGCGCTCGGAAACAGAGCCGGGGGAAGACAGTATGTCGCTGGATAGTCAGAGCACCCTCCTGTCTATATCTCAGCGCGCTGAGGAGGAGGAGGAGGAGCATGAGGAGGATGAGGAGGAGGGGGAAGAGACAGCTTGGCCCACTGCTGAGGGTACCCATGCTGCTTGCCTGTCATCCTTTCAGCGTGTATGGCCTGAGGAGGAGGAGGATCCTGAAAGTGATCTTCCTAGTGAGGACAGCCATGTGTTGCGTACAGGTACCCTGGCACACATGGCGGACTTCATGTTAGGATGCCTTTCTCGTGACCCTCGCGTTACACGCATTCTGGCCACTACGGATTACTGGGTGTACACACTGCTCGACCCACGGTATAAGGAGAACCTTTCCACTCTGATACCCGAAGAGGAAAGGGGTTCGAGAGTGATGCTATACCACAGGACCCTGGCGGACAAGCTGATGGTAAAATTCCCATCCGACAGCGCTAGTGGCAGAAGGCGCAGTTCCGAGGGCCAGGTAGCAGGGGAGGCGCGGAGATCAGGCAGCATGTACAGCACAGGCAGGGGAACACTCTCTAAGGCCTTTGACAGCTTTCTGGCTCCCCAGCAAGACTGTGTCACCGCTCCCCAGTCAAGGCTGAGTCGGCGGGAGCATTGTAAAAGGATGGTGAGGGAGTACGTAGGAGATCGCACGACCGTCCTCCGTGACGCCTCTGCCCCCTACAACTACTGGGTGTCGAAGCTGGACATGTGGCCTGAACTCGCGCTGTATGCCCTGGAGGTGCTTGCTTGTCCTGCGGCTAGCGTCTTGTCAGAGAGGGTGTTTAGTGCGGCTGGGGGAATCATCACAGATAAGCGTACCCGCCTGTCAACCGACAGTGCCGACAGGCTTACACTCATCAAGATGAACAAAGCCTGGATTTCCCCAGACTTCTCTTCTCCACCAGCGGACAGCAGCGATACCTAAGCAATACGTAGGCTGCACCCGCGGATGGAAGCATCGTTCTCTATCACCATCAAAAACGGGGACATTTTTGCTTCATCAATCTGTGTATAATATTCATCCTCCTCCTCCTGCTCCTCCTCCTGAAACCTCACGTAATCACGCCGAACGGGCAATTTTTCTTAGGCCCACAAGGCTCAGTCATATAATTTTTGTAAACAATTTTTATACGTTTCAATGCTCATTAAAGCGTTGAAACTTGCACCTGAACCAATTTTTATTTTAACTGGGCTGCCTCCAGGCCTAGTTACAAATTAAGCCACATTAACCAAAGCGATTAATGGGTTTCACCTGCCCTCTTGGTTGGGCATGGGCAATTTTTATCAGGTACATTAGTACTGTTGGTACACCAATTTTTTGGGGCCCTCGCCTACAGTGTAATCCAATTAATTTTTGGCCCACCTGCATTAAAGCTGACGTTACCTCAGCTGTGCTGGGCACTGCAATGGGATATATTTATGTACCGCCGGTGGGTTCCAGGGAGCCACCCATGCTGTGGGTGCACACGGAATTCCCATTGCGGAGTTGTACGTGCCTGTGACTATTTATAAAAAAACGCGGTCTGACTGGGGCATGCAGACACCTTGACAGAATGAATAGTGTGTGGCAGATAGGTTCCCCATTGCTATGCCCACGTGTGCAGCTCCTGATGGCGGTGGCACAGGATTATATTTCTCATTGCTTCTGTACAGCATTGTGGGCTATCGCCCCGCCCCTTTTAAAGAGGGTCGCTGCCGAGCCGTGCCAACCCTCTGCAGTGTGTGCCTGCGGTTCCTCCTCATGGCAGACGCACTTATAAATAGACATGAGGGTGGTGTGGCATGAGGGCAGCTGAAGGCTGCGCAGGGACACTTTGGTGTGCGCTGTGGACATTGCGTCGTGCGCGGGGGGGGGGGGGGGGGCGGTTGGGCAGCATGTAACCCAGGAGAAGTGGCAGTGGAGTGTCATGCAGGCAGTGATTGTGCTTTGTTGGAGGTAGTGTGGTGCTTAGCTAAGGTATGCATTGCTAATGAGGGCTTTTCAGAAGTAAAAGTTGTTGGGAGGGGGGGGGGCACTCTTGCCGCTATTGTGGCTTAATAGTGGGACCTGGGAACTTGAGATGCAGCCCAACATGTAGCCCCTCGCCTGCCCTATCCGTTGCTGTGTCGTTCCCATCACTTTCTTGAATTGCCCAGATTTTCACAAATGGAAACCTTAGTAAGCATCGGCGATATACAAAAATGCTCGAGTCGCTCATTGACTTCAATGGGGTTCGTTACTCGAAACGAACCCTCGAGCATCGCGATAATTTTGTCCCGAGTAACGAGCACCCGAGCATTTTGGTGCTCGCTCATCTCTAGTGAGTAGGCCTTTTTTTCATTACTTTATAACCTTGCCCCTAATTTTTTTTCTTGTCATGAAAACCCTTTAAACAGCAGAAGAGTCTCCATTTAGTTGAATCCTATGATTATAAAATGACTTTTGCCCCCTTTTGCTTGTCTTTGGACCCTGAGTGCAGTGTTTTATGAATATGTCCCTTAGATCCTTCACACACTGTATGACCCCCATCATAATACCTCTGCTCCCTTAACATCTTCTACGATCCCTTCACATTACCTCCAAATCTTTCACATCCTCTATGATCATCTGACATTCCCTCTGATCCCCTCATATCCTCTTTGATCCCCTCACATTATCTCCAATCCTCTTACTTCCTTTGTGCAGTTGCAGCATCTTCATCATGTGCATCTCAAGGAATCCTCCTCTTCGGCTCTGTCTTTCATGTTCATTCCTAGGTGCCAGATTGGAGGAGACAGGGCTGGAGAGAAGGATTCATTGAGATGCACATGACGAAGATGCTGTAGCCACATGGGGTAGGTGGGGGGAATGTAGGTGATGTGATTGGATTGGATTGAAGGAGGATGACAGCTCGGAGGATGTGAAGGACATCTTTAAAAAAAACCATAGTCATCTGTTTTATGTGTGATGAGGGGGTTCCCCAGCCTTAGGGGCCCTGTCACAATCCCAATGCCCGTCGCTACACCACTGCTACTCATGGAGCATTGCCCAAAATATGAATTTCTTTCCATAGTATATTAGTTTATACTCTGATATGTGCTTTGGGGGTTTGTGTATTCAGAGACAGTATCAATTTACACAGAAGGGACATACCATTAAAATCTGTCCGAAGACTTCTGTTTTAAATCTTTGTAGAGTATACAGTGGGACCAATTTACCAATAAAAACCTAATTTGGGCTTGTTTTATACTAGTTCCTAACAGGTGTAATCTACGCCATATTTATAAAAGAGGTGAACGGTGCTTGTAAATATGATGAATATTTAGAAGCTCTGGAAAAATTAGTAGATGTGCCAAAAATGGGCCAAATTTTAATGAAGTTTACAAAAGAGATGCATGCAGGCCAGGATACAGTCAATAGAGGAGGCATAAGAAGCTGAGATGCACAACAATTAATGCTAGATACGCAAAACGTCCCATTAATGCACCAAAATGGGAATTTGTATAATTTGCAGAATGTGTGCTGATAATAATTTGCTGCA
The DNA here is from genome assembly GCF_035609145.1 of Eleutherodactylus coqui. Classification (NCBI taxonomy): domain Eukaryota; kingdom Metazoa; phylum Chordata; class Amphibia; order Anura; family Eleutherodactylidae; genus Eleutherodactylus; species Eleutherodactylus coqui. The sequence continues at coordinate 123,265,628 of NC_089843.1, read as the reverse complement.
GCGAAAAACCGTGAGATTTCCGCTGGTAAAATGCAGCTTCAAAACCCATGGCACTTAGCTGCGGGTTTTGGAGCGGCTTGGCCGCATGCTTTCAAGTTGCGGCGGGCGCTCCCACAGAGAGGAGCACGGCCGCAATGAGAGGAGACAGTGCGGGGCTAAGTTCTGGGAATTAGCTCCAGCCCTGTCCCGCCTCTCCTCCTTAAAAATAGTGCAGAGGAGTGGAGAGGGGGTGGAGAGGAGGCAGAGAGGGGGCGGAAGCTCAGAGTACTGCTCCCGGCTCTTCCAGCCTCCTCCCCCTGCAGAGAGAGACGCCGTATATCGGCCGGTGTGAATACCCACCGATATACGGTCATCTGAATGCACCCTAACACTACCAAAATTCAGCAAATAGATAGCGAGGGCCATAAAAAGCGCCAACCTATTACCTATGCAATTTAGACCAAATTTTGCCTGATCTAATCAGTGCTTACCTTTTGCACCAGTTTTTTTGACATTCAGCTTCATAAATGTGTCGGAAGCATCCAACACACAGAGGCCTGCCCACATTCATCAGAAAAAAAAATTGCCATTCGCAATTTTTCATTCTTTTCAGCGCAAATCAGTTGTAAATAGGTTGTAAAAAGAGTACACCGTCTTTCCGGCACAAATTATGCCATAAATCTGTTGGAATAGGATTCATAAATAAAACCCAATGTTTTGGCCATAATACTTTGAACAGTGAAATTCTTAGGGCTTTACTTGGGGCATAAGATCAGAGCAAATGGAGAAAAATCAAAAGGCAGTGTAATTAGTAAAGACAAAGACTAGGAGATGCAGAAAACAGATGCTCTCAATGAGAAAAAGTTGTTTCCTATTGATGAGGGTCAAAAGTCACTGTTGCATGTTCTCGGATAAGTATATCATTATAAGAAGAGAGACCACACATAGATAAAAACAGCTGCTGCGCTGATGGAGGATGGAAGGTTGATTTCTATTGTAGGTTCAGATATGGGACACTGATTTTATTAACGGCTGTAGTTGTACAGTAGTGATTTAAGGAATTGAAATCTACAAATTTGATTGATTGCTTTCTCATAATTGACATTCGTCTAAAATACCCCACAGCCTATCCTGAGGACAGACCATAAACGTTACAGAACCCTATATCACTTCTACATCACCATAACTGTAAGCCATAACACAGCCATGTACTAGAACCCCAAGGATGCTTTCATACTAACGATACAATTGCGCGATTTTCGTGCGATTCGAGAGTGAGGGAAAACTCATAATTATGAAACCAATGATTTTTAATAGTTTCATTCTCATTTGCGATGTTTTCACTCATGTGATGGGAAAAAAAAATCGCAGCATCTCCTATCTTTCTGCACAAACTTGCGATTTTCGTGCGATGTGTTGTCTATCGTGAAAAAAAACGTGTGGGAAATTCCAAGTGGCAGCGATGTTTTTGCAAGAAAAAAAGCATCACTGACGCTCAGACCTGTCATGAGCAAAATTGTGATATTGTCGCGATTTTTCTCGCAGCTATATTACGATTGCCAGTGTGAAGGAGCCTTAAGTGCACTGAGCTACCACCCCCTCTCCGCCCTCTCTCCGCCCCTCACCACTGTTTGCAATAGAAGAACTTAGCCTCACGCCTCCCATTGCAAACAGTGGCAGTGGGCAGAGACGGGAGCTCAATGCACTAGCTCCCGTCCTGTCCTGCCTCCTCCCCTTGCAGAAAGTGGCAGCGTATATTGGCGAGGTGTGAAAACCCGACTGATATACGCCCCTCTGAATAAGCCCATATGCTGCAGATTCTGAATCCACACCAAGTAAACTTAGGCTGGCTTCACACAGGCGTATTTCTGTGCAATTTGCAAATATTAATTTCAATGGTTTCGATCCCATTTCTGTATTTTATGCGCACATTTTGGTCATGAAAAATAGAATACAGCATGCTCTATTTTCTAATGTATTTGCGCACCAAAGGTCCCCATAGAAGTCAATGATAGGTGCACAAAGGAGATATTTTTGCACATTTCGTTGCATGTTGCTTGTGTACCCCCATAGACTTCTTTTGGGTCCTTAGTGTGCAAATGCGCAAAAAATAGAGCATGATCTCTTTTTTTGTGCGAGCACAAAAAAGGGAAATTTGAATGAACCCATTGATATAAATGGGTTCTGTTCTCTGTGTATTGCCTTTTTATACCTATTGGCAGTCTTTTTACGTACATAAAAATGCGTAAAAACCACACGAAATCCGATTGTGTATTTCCTGAGTATCTACGCACACCCATTGATCTCAACGGTCAATTAATACACAAACAAAGTAGGACTTGCTGTATTTTTTTCACGTGGCCAAAAATCAGGTGAAAAATCCTCAGTTGCGAGTGAACCCTTTGAAATCAATTCACTGCATAATACGCTGTGTATTTACGCTCATATGAAAGAGCTCCTAGAGTATGTTCACAGAGGGTGGATATGCTTTGCATGGGCCTAGAAATCATCTCTGCAGGCCTGGATATCAGTGGGAGAGGAGGCAAGACTCTTCACGAGGGAAAAGTTGATATACACTTTTTTTGTTCCAATCCCCAGCGGCAAATCTGCAAGCAAGTAGGCTCCAAAATTGTGTGGATTTGATGTTGCAGAATTTCCTTCGAATTTGCTGCGTAAAATCCAGGGTGATTTTCTGTAGCAAATCTGGCTCATGTTAACATATAGAGATGAGCGAACGTACTCGGTAAGGCCGATTTCGCAATCGAGCACCGCGATTTTCGAGTACTTCACTACTCGGGTGAAAAGTACTCGGGTGCGCCGGGGGTGAGCGGGGGGTTGCAGAGGGGAGTGGGGGGGGGGGGGGGAGAGGGAGAGAGAGAGGGCTCCCCCCTGTTCCCCGCTGCTACCCCCCGCTCCGCCGCCCCCCCCCCTGCCCCCGGCGCACCCGAGTACTTTTCACCTGAGTAGTGAAGTACTAGAAAATCGCGGTGCTCGATTGCGAAATCGCCCTTACCGAGCACGTTCGCTCATCTTTATTAACATACCTTCTTCGGTGAGGTTTTAAACACTTTTAAAGTGAATTGGTTTGTGCTTACACAGTTAGTATTATATCAAACTACAACTACACATGAGGTCAGATAGTGTTCTAGTGGTAGGCAAATGCATATGTGATTGGTTGCCATGGCTTAAAGTATATTATTGCTCGTTGCAACATTTTATGAAACAAACCCCTAGGAGTCAATATACTCAGTAGTTTTCCCCTTTTCTTCATTGTAACCAATTAAGTGAGCCGCAGGTGCACTAACACCAGATATTGACAAAGGTGTTAGTGAGTGACAAGCTTGGGTGAATGTTAATTCCTCACATCATTGTGTTATCTTTGGCTAGAGGTTCACTATGTCCCCCAGGATAGTCACACCATTTGGGTTCATGTTTAATAAAGCATATAAATACTTCCATTAATATAATAACAAGATTCTCATAATTGTAAAGCAAACATTATATACACTATCTGTCTAACAAGAATATTATTTACATTGTGTAACAAAGTGCAGCGCTAAGCAAGAAGCTGGAGAAAATACATGCTGGCTACAATTGAATAATGGTATGGCCCAGTTTTTAGGTTAGACGTTGGCTACAGTTCAGGACATATCCAGTATTGAAAACATGTCAGAGATTTTCTATTCTAGGTCATGTTGCAGTCTAAATGCTTTTCAAAGTCCTTTAAAAATACATATCATATATAAAAAGTATATGCTGTGTATTTGTTCTAGTTAAACCATTGCTATTTTTGAATGTTTTCCCATGTTTCTAATTTCCTGCAATGATATCACACTCGTGAACAAGCCAAACATTTGGATTTGCTTCAGTGGAGCTGAAACAGCAAGAACCTACATGTATGAATTGTATCTACTCTTTGCAACTTGTCACTCAATTCATTTCTATCTAAGCATGGCAAAGATACCAAGGTCAGCTAACTCTATCTGCATGCAGCATATCCAACTGTATCCATAGTTCTTCACATATGATTTTTATATGTGTGGGGTTGAACTGTACATAGCACAGTATAATCTGTAGATTGACTACATTGAATAATAAGGGCACTATCAATTAAAGTTTTCTCTCCGTAAAATGGCAAACATATGCTCATCAACAGTTCTTCTAGGTACCATGATTTTGTGCATTTGGATAAAAGATTCTTTGTGTCCAAATTCATACAATACCGTGATGAAGGATAGGTTATCAATAGTTGATCAACCACTCAGGATCTCTGGTGATCAGCTAATCGTCCAGCCTACTGTCATAGGGGTCTGGGCATGAAGTCTTAGGGGCAGCAGTGGGAGTGAAGCCGCTAATTACATGTATCCAAGCAGGGGCGTAACTATAGAGGGTGCAGGGGATGCGATTGCACCCGGGCCCAGGAGCCTTAGGGGGCCCATAAGGCCTCTCTTCTCCATATAGGGAGCCCAGTACTATGAATAAAGCATTATAGTTGGGGGCCCTGTTACAGGTTTTGCATTGGGGCCCAGAAGCTTCAAGTTATGTCTCTATGCAGCATGGTTTAGGTATGGGTACGGGTACAGAAACAAATAGAGGGGGAGCCCTAGCTCATATTTTGCATCAGGGCCCTTGAACCTTTAGTGACGCTCCTGTATCCAAGCAACATGTGTTTCAGACGCAACTGGTTGCGTGAGCACTGTGTTTGCATTGCATATTCACACATACCCATAGAGATCATTAGGGCTGTGCACATGTAATGCGCGGTAAAATAGATCATGCCACAATATTTTTCTCATGTGTTATTGACACGCAGTCGCCATACGCACATGTGAATGGATCAACAAAAATTTATTCTTTCATTGACTCCATTCACTGTGTATCACGCGGACTTGAGGCCTTTGTGGGGCAATTTTTTTTCACTTAAATGAATGTATTTTGAGTTCACATTCATTTTTGCAATAGGGTTTAATGCGTCCGAGAGGCTGGACTGATGGTTTGGTTTTCAGACTCTATTTCTTTCCTTCTGTACATTTTTAGGGCTCAGTCAGACGGGCGTTTTTTTGCGCAATTTGTGCATGCGCATGTGTCCGGTGATTTTATAAAACCATTGCTTTGCAATTGTATCGGACACATGAGCACTTTTTATGCGCTCGTCCGATAGATTATAGAATAGAAATCGCAGATCGCACCTATCTGCGATCTGCGATTCCTGTTGTCTTCTCTATATGTGCTCAATGGGGCCAGCGGCAGCAGCGCCGACCCCATTGAGAACATATAGAAGACAAATCATTCTTCTCTGCCACAGCTGTAACAGCTGTGGCAGAGAAGAACGATGTTTGCCCATTGAATTCAATGGAGCCGGCAATACAGCCGGCTCCATTGAAAGTAATGGGCTGCCGGCGAGCGCGGGATGAATTTTCGGGAAGGGCTTAAATATATAAGCCCTTCCCTGCAATTCATCCAGAAATGTGTAAAAATAAAAAAAATATATATACTCACCTGGTCCCGGCAGACGGAGTTCAGCCGCGGGCGGCGGCAGTTCTCCTGAACTGCTCTGAGTAGTATTCAGCAGCCGGGGATTTAAAATCCCTGCCTGCTGAATGAGCTGCCTCTGATTGGTCACAGCCTCACCAATCAGAGGCAGCTTTCACTTACCCATTCATGAATTCATTCCTGAATGACAGCTGAGAGCTGCCCCTGATTGGTCCCTGTGCTGAGCCAATCAGAGGCAGCACTCACTCACCCATTCGGTGAAGTATTATATGTGCCACCCCACTATTTACTCCCCTGCAGCTAGTCATAGGAGTTTCGCATTTTTAGAGCAAATCAAATTACAACTGACTTTCAGTACAATATTAGGGCTTATTCACACAATTGTATATTGGCCGCCGTTTCATGGCCGGTCGATATACGCTACCACCTGGTGCATTGGATTCCAATGCATGAGATCACACAGGCGTATTCCCACAATATAAAAGCACCCGGCCGGCCAATATAGTGTCGGGCGCTTTTACGTCCCGGAACTATCCTCACGGCCAGAATACGTCAGCCGCTGCATAGACTCCTATGGGATCCAATGACAGCAGCCGGAAAAGGGATGTGGGAGGGAGCTTAGCAGCGAGACTGCTAAACTCCCCCCATCTCTCCTAGTCTCTCCACCACTCCAGCTGTTTGCAATGGGAGGGGGTGGGATGGGTGGCGAAGCTAAGATTCACCTCATCCCGCCCTTCCCATTGCTGGCTGAGGACTAGGGGCGGGGAGGAGGTGGGAGCTAAGCTCAGCCCCCTCTCATTGCAAATAGCCGAAGGGGAGAGAATGGCAAAGAGCTGGCGAGCGGGTGGGAAGGGGGAGACAGCTTAGCAGAGCTAAACTGTCTACCCTCGCCCAACAGCATTGCGGCCGGCGGGCGCACATAAAAACACCTGCCGCCATGTGATTCCAGCCTTATTGTAAGGCCACTCTCACTGGCAGTATTTCAGTCAGTATTTTGCATCAATATTTGTCACTCCAGGAATAGGAGCTATTGAGGTAAACTATTATAGGATTATTTGCACCTCTTCAGTTCTTTGGACCTACACCTTGTTTTTAGCTTTACAGATGCAGAATACCGACCAAAATACTCAAATATAAGCAAGCGGTCTAAAAGGATTTTTTATTTTGTTACATTGTGGAATAGTAAAATAGTGAAATGTCTATAAAATTGTGCCCATGTATAACAACACTAGAATCATTACTGCAATCATTGTGTCAAGGCCCCATTATGTGGTTACCCCTGCTAAGTGTAATAAATGCCTAAGTGGTTGGAAAAAAAATTGTGGCCAGTAACTGTGGCAAAAAAAATGTGAAGGTCAATAACGTCTACCGCACAAACCTCTATTTCTATGTTCTCAGTACCCGGCTTTCTTCTGTTGGGGCAAAAATACTTTAGTCAGTCTCCGAGTCCATGAAAGTACAGCTCCATCTAAGTTATTCTTCTGCTGTAATGTGTTTTTCTTCCCCCATTAACATCTCGAAATGATGAGTGTTTCTTATATGTTCTATCCACAGTCAATGCATAAATTGTCTGCGTGTGGTTATTATTACATTGTGTGTGTGGTAGTATTATTTCTTCAAGCCTGACTGACCTTTTTTAGTATGTTTACTGGGCAGCAACAGCAAGTTGGCTGTGACAAGACGGTTCAGCTCCAAAAGCCTTGAGGAAACGGCTTGCTGTTTTTTCATGACATTTTTGTTAGGAAAGATGGCAATAGGACTGGCAGCGGCACTGTGGATCTTGTTCGGCCGATCCCATGTGGGTAAAGGAAGTAAATTTGCTGAAGCTGAAGTAGTTTCAGGATAATACAACAATTTGACACTTCATCATGAGCATTTCTGAACATTAATACATTATCAGCAAAATAAATGCTGCCAGATAACTTTAGAGTTTTTGTGTATTTTTATTGTTTATTTTTGGAGCCTTGCAATTCTAAAAGCTCTTTCTTTTTTAATAGTCAAATTATTTTGGCAGCCTTTAATGTAAGTTTAAGAAGGATAAGTGCTAATTACCATTACAGCAAGGGAAAAGAATGAATTTGGACAGGGAATTAAATCATTTTCCAGTAAGCATTTTTCTGCTCTCGTTTATTTTCAATTAAACAGTGTAAAGTTGCTCCAGATCATGTCTCAGGAACCATCAATATGAAGGCTCTTCTTAGGCGCCCAAGTCACGTTGTTTGTGTTAGTTTTTTCTGTTCCCAGTCAATGCTTAAAAATAAATGATGGCTGATTGTGATGATCAATATGGATCCAAATTATTTTTATTTATTCTTAAAAGCACCATTAATTTCAGGTTTACGTTACATAGAGCAGAAATAAGAGCAATACACATGAGTAAATGGATGACCAAAGAAGGACTCTGCCCTTGAGGGTTTACAGTCTAGATGGGAAGAAGACCGTAGGTGAGAATAGTAGGTGCTCATAAGGTAGCGTAGTGGTAGAAGCAGGGGCGTAACTATAGAGGATGCAGGGGATGCGGTTGCACCCGGACCCAGGAGCCTTAGGGGGCCCATAAGGCCTCTCTTATCCATAAAGGAAACCCAGTACTATGAGTAAAGCATTATAGTTGGGGGCCCTGTTACAAGTTTTGCATCGAGGTCTGGGAGCATCAAGTTACGCCTCTGGGTAGAAGGGTCATTGTAAAGTGTAGGGTAGGTGGGTTTTTAGGTTGCTTTTGAAGATTTTGAAGGTAGAGGAAGAGTCTGGTTGTCTGCGGAAGTGAGTTCCAGGGGGATTCGATGGAAAAATCTTGGAGATGGTTGTGCGAGGAGCAGAAGCAAAGAGGAGAGCAGAGAAGGTGGTCTTGTAGGGATGTACTGTAGCTTTATAACCATTTACACATGCCCTACAGGGATATCTGGATACCTGGATATGGATATAAAGGTGATCCCTCATTCAAGATACTTATCTATTAGCCAGAGCAGAGATTGCTGGCAAGGAAAGTTCTTTTTTCCAGAAGATGCATCATGTCTTTACATTGCATGGATAACCCCATTAACCCTTCGCAATCCAATTTTGGATTTAGGGTTTCCTAGGGGGCTTTCTCTTTCTGCCATTATACAATGGCGCCATCTGCTAGCTAGAGCCAGTACTGCAGTATGTGACATGCCGGAGAGGCCCCCAACAACAGAGCGGCCAGTAATCTACAGTAAGAATACCCTGCCAGACGTCTTCCAACATCGGAGCTGTACAGCCTTCAATCAGAATGTTAAAAGGCGTCAGATAGTGGATTGGAAAGGTTAATTTAAATATAGGTGTCTAGTGAGTAATTTTCACTGTGGTTGTGCTACAGGTGAATTAAATGCTGATCATAAAAACCAGCTGATTGCTTGCGGTCATAGCACTGGGACACCCTGTGATCAAGCTGTGGGCGGACTGTTCTAACAAACAAGGACTGCCCAAAGTAGACAACTTTGCTAATTTTCATTTTAAATTGAGGTGCAGATGTTAGCAATACATTCAAGATTCCTTGAGAGATTTCACTTACTGTATGCAAGTTCTGTAGTAGCTGATGTTGACCTGCCTTTTGTATTTTAAAGGTTGTAACACATGTCTGAATTTAAAGAGGTTGTCCCATGAAAGACAATCCCCAGGCTAGGGGCTGAACATCTGATTGGTGGGGGTCTGACCACTGAGACCCCACTTATATCAAGAACGGGGGTCCCAAAGGTCCCCAAATGAATGGAGCAGTGGTTGAGCATGTAGTTACAGCAGATTAACTATAACGTGTTTGGGCACCCATGTTGTACCATGTATCGTGGCTTATTGCTGCCTAAAATATTAATTTTCAGTACTTAATGAAGCTTATAATCACTCAATAAAATGATGCACTTTCAGGTTTTCTTCTTCACACAACACCTTGTAAAATGGTTTGAATAAATTCTCTCATTTTTGTAGTTTTCCCTGTCCTGTATAATAAAACTGGTCCAGTTGACTTGTTCATATTTTCTGTTTCAAAATGTTAGACTTGTTTCAAGTTTAAGCAATGAATCTCATGACTTTTCTACTTTATTTACCTACATGAATATATTGCTTTGATTTTGTTATTAATTATTACTGTCAAAACTCAATAAAAACATTTCCCCAAAAAAACATTTCTCAAGCAAACATATTAGAAAATGCTGTGTTCACTCAGTGATAACATATATATACAGTTTCACTCATATACAATACATTGCTGTTTAGCTGAAAAACACAGTATTAGGCCGGCTTTACACGACCAGATTTCAATAGCTAAATCGGGATCGTCACCTGCGCAGACAATACGAGGTATTTCGCGCCTATTGAAAAAATAGAACATTCTCATGTCGCTCAGATGAGTGGATGGTGTTTGTGATTTCCGTGAGTGGATTTGAAATCATAGCAGGTTTTACTTTTGTGCAGAATACACACACGGCTTCTATTGAAGTCAATGGAAGCCGTCCGACCTGCAGCCCATTGACATTGCAGATAGGCTGTGGGTACCCACGTCATTCCCTAGTGATGGAGCGGGAAAAACAAACATTTAGAAAAAAAAAAATGTACTGCACATGACTGACGGCAAGTGCCCACGGGCATCCGCAGCACAGCAAAAGCAAGTACACGGGGTCGCTGGCTGGGGTCACACAGACCGGTAAAATGCTGCGGGACTCCTGCAGCGATTTATGGATACGGTGATGAGCTGTTAGGCTGTGTTTATATGGTCAATTTTATCATTTTAGTTTTTGCGTTGCGAGGCGTACAAAACACGTATGAAAATACAACTCATTACTTTAAAAGGGCCGCTGTGAGACAGAAGAGCTGCAGCATGTGCTATTTTTCTGCGATTCCCCAGAAATCTCACCCATTATTTTCTAAAGTTAAGGAAAAAAAATAAAAAAATTGCCTTGCATTTTCATGTACATGTGAGTTTCATGTTAGTATGATTTGATTTTTAACTTTTCCCATTGAAATAAGGGTTTTTTTAGGCGCATGAAAAACACACATGAAAAATTGCATTCACAGGCAAAATTACAACTTTAAGTGTTTGTTTTCGCTTCGAGTTTCTTGGAACGATGTCAGAATTACCTGTATAAATACATTATTGGGCTGTATGTTTCTACACTGTAACATTCCAACTATGACTGGACTGATGTCAGAATATAGGATTTTGCCTTGACTACTAATGTTTTATCCACATTATACTAGTCTTCTCACTTCCTCCAAATGGGTATTGAAAAGTATTTCTGATGTGTCTTGCTGCTTATTCAGAATTCCTGTTGCTCCTACTTCTACATTTGGACTGGGATTTGAGTTGGAAAGTTTGAGACCATGCTGAGCTTTTGGTTTGAAATGGAGATGAGCGGGTGGGGCGGGGCAGCGGGGAGGAGAGTGAGAGGGATCCCTCTCTCTCTCCCTCCCGATCCCCTCTGCAACCCCCCGCGGCCCCCCTGAATCTTCAGGGACGAGCCAGCAGGTACTCGAAAAAGGCGATGCTCTCTCGAGTATATCGCCTTACTGAGTAGGCTCGTTCATCTCTAGTTTGAAACATTAGGCGCTAGACTGAGTGACAGACTAAATATACAATGCATCCAAAATACTAGTATATGCTGTGGCAATCCAGGATGACTCGCCTCTTGGATCGCGGTCTGCAAGGGCACCACACATGTAGAAACAGTCCAGAAACTTGTATTTCTTTTAAATTTGGCACCAACCAGTTTTATTCCATGTCACAGCAAACATAAGTACAGCATAAAAGAATTCATTGGTACCCCTCTAGGGTAAGAGTCTAGGGTCATCCTCTGTGTCAGACATTTACTCAGTCCACACCAGACCTCCAGCTTGCAGCACTTTCAGCTCAACTGTGCTGTCATTTCCCCCTGAGTGTGTTAGGAAATTATCATTTTATCTTCAGTTCCTGACACACCCAGGTGTTTTCATGTTGACAGAATGCCTGTCTGTAGCCCTCTGCAGGCCATCCTGTATTCTTTATATAGATATGTGTATGAGTGTGCATTTAATTTCTTTTAAATGTAAACTACATGAGTATTTTTAGACATGAAGTTTTGTGCAACAGACTTACAGTTCTATGATAGGGAATGGGGTCTTGCAACTATTCCTGTTTCAGATCTGAGGGTATGCTATGGATATTATATCAGCAGCTTGCAGAGGCAGCAGTTTGCAGGACCCCAGAGAGGCAGCAGTTGCCACCTGGCCAGTTATTACTTTTTACTGGCCATATTAATTGCCAGCTGGGAGTCAGCCTGGTGGCAACCCAATGTGCTTTTTGCTTAGTCAGTCTGCAGGTTTGGTCAGCCGGCAGCTGCTGCTGCGGAGTCTGTGACCCCTGACCTCACCCCCAGCACCTATGCACAGAAACACCTGTATGCAGAACAGATGCCGGGGGGGAGTTAGGGAGATGTGGCCACCAGCAGACTGGAGCTGTGAACTGAGTAAGTAAAATGCCTGTTGGGCTGTTGCCCTATCAAAGGTCTAGAACACTATTACTACTGGGGCCATTATGGGGCCACTATTACTAGTGGGGCTACTATGGGTTGACACAATTACTACTGGAGCCACTATTGGGGTGCTATAGCTATTGGCATAATTATGGAGGATCCTATTACTACTGGGGCCTCTATGGGGGGTTACTATGGATCCTGGGACAACTATGAGGGAAACTATTACTACTGGGGCCACTGTGGAGGTCACTATTACCAGAGAGGCCACTATGGTAGTCACTATTACTACTAAGGCTATTAAGGGAGTCAAAATTACAAGTAGGGCCATTAAGCGGAACACTTACTATTGAAATCACTATTGTACTGTCACTTCAGACAAGTTCAACATGAATTTGCAAGATCTTCTGCGGAAAATACCAGCGACACTTAGACATATCCTAAAACATCACTATAGAGAAGTAATAGCATAGGATAATGTAAATCCTTCTGGACCACTAGCAGGTCTGGGCTTTCTATTTCTTATGCCAACCATCACTCTAAACCCTTTAAGCACTCATGAAATACTCGATTATCACAGTCTGAAATATCCCGTTTCTTCCAAGAAGAATGTGATTGTTCTCAGTAAAAGAAACCAAGTAATCTTGTAGATATGATACAAAAGAATTTGGGATTACAAATTTATAGCAACCTTTGATGCTGTCCAGATCGGAATGAACCTCAGAGGGGGCTTCTTGCATCAGTGGAGAATATAATAAATCTGGAGCAGAGATAACACGCTGGCCCAGTAACCCCTTAACTCCAGTTTAGAGACCATTAAACTTTGACATCCCTTATCAGTGGACTAATCAAGTAATTACTTCTCTACTCATTCTGTTCTGGTATTATTTTAAGTGCAAATTAATCACACCTTGTCTGTGCCTTTTTATATGTATGTGTGTATAGATAGATGCCTCTTCTGATCTATTCCATTTAAGCCTGAGGAAGAGCCCTGCATTGGTTCGAAAGCTCGCTTTAACATTATGTATTTTTGTTAGCGATTGAAAGGTATCATAGCTACAAGATTACTTGGTTTCTCTTAGTGAGAACAATCACATTTTGCTCCACTAGCTAACACGGTACCAAACCTTTTTCATTTTCTCAAGAAGATAATCACACTACTCTTTATATAGCTCTCATTTCTTACGGAAAATATTTTCATACAGACTTTCTGCTCAATGTGTGAAATTACCCTTAGGCCTCATGTCCACGGGGAAAATCAGATCCGCTGCAGATTCTCCATGTAGAATCTGCAGCGGGTCCCTCCTGCCCCGCGGACATGAGCGCTGAAAATAGCAATTTAAAAGCATTTACCTTTCCGTAGCGGGCGGCGAAGCTCTGCTCTTCCTCACGGCCGGATCTTCATTTTCGGCCGGCGGATGAATTCCTGACGCCGGCGGCACGTCGCCGGCACGTCGTCGACGTGCCGCGCGCATGCGCCGGGCACATCCGCCGAGCCGAAGCAAGGGAGATGCGGCCGTGAGGAAGAGAAGAGCTTCGCGGTCCGCTGCGGGTGAGTAAATGCTTTAAATTCCTATTTTAGACCCGCACGAAAATGGAGCATGGTCCAGATTTTTTCATGCTCCATTTTTAAAAAAATCACTTTTATTGACGATCCGCGGGTATTTATCTACCCGCGGGTGGTCAATGCATCCCTATGGGGTGCGGATCCGCGCGCGAGAGATCCGCTGCGGATTTTAAATCACATTTTGCCTGTGGACATGAGCCCTAAGGGTTCTAAACTCATAGGATATGACATAGGATATAAATATTTCATGATTACATGTATATGTCCTTATGAATTTATGGAATTTATCACAGTAATGCCCTGTTTGACAAAGTTTCGTGATAATTCATGCTACAAAGATGATAGTACATGTTAATTGTAAGGGCTCAGTCACATGGGCGCATCGGCACCCGTACACCAGCGCCGATGCGCCAGTGGGACTGAGCCCTCACTGCAGGAGAAAGACGGCCGTACCTCAAGACGGACGTCTCTCTGCAGCGCTGAAGAAAGAACACATGACCGGCAATGAAGCCGGTCACATTTTCTTTCTCCCGACGCTGCAAAGAGACATCCGTCTTCAGGTACGGCCGTCTGCTGGCTGCAGTAACATGGGCGCCGATGTGCCCGTGTGACTGAGCCCTAATAATGCACTTCCTACTGCTGCTCAGCAAATGCAAAATTGCGTGTGTGTATATATATATATATATATATATATATATATATATATATACTCATATACTGTATAGTGAATGTGTGTTTAACTGAATAAATCTTGCTACTCCACATGATTCAAACAACAATAAGCCGTTAGGTGCAGCTGTAACAACAGAGAACGGCATGTTTGAGAGCTGGGGTGGCATTCCAGGTCTATATGGCATGAATTCAACATTCTTACTCTGCACATATGGTCTGAATTATTTTAGGATTATATTTTTATTGTTAAAATAGCTTTTTGGGGACTCATTGAGTTGATTTAAAGACAGCTGCCTGCATCATGTCTCATGTGACCCAGTCCACATATGCTTTTCAGTCTCCAAATGTAAGTAGACGCTTGTTAAAATGGAAATCTAGCACACAGTTCATCTCCCTTAGTGGAGATAGCTACAAGTGCCAGTGAAACAGCAATTACAAACTCATTAATACATTTCTTGACAGCAGTTTCTTGTTTGTCACACTGCCACACTCCTAAAGGATTATTTTGGGCAGACATTCAGAAATAAGGCCTTTAAAAATAATAATATAATAATTGCTCGTATAAGTAGTTTGGACTAGTCATTTTGGAATATTTAACAGGTTTTTTTAGTCTTTAAAACTGCTTAAGGCAGCATTACTTATATTCTTTTATATTTCATAATATATTCACATTTGACATACTGCCCATTTCATACACTTTTGTTCAGACATCTATATTCATTAAAAATCCCATTGTTATCTATGGGTTCTTATAGTGAATTGCATAAACTTTTAGGTTTTTATAAAATAAATTATATGCAGTGTATGCATTTTTACATGAGTTCATGGTATATAGGCTATGCATCCAGTGCAAATTATAAATAATTATTGTGATGGGGACTACTACAACAAAATAAGTCCACGCAGAATGCAAAAACACCAGACTACTCATGAAAAATTAATGCACACCCTTAATGCAAGTTACTATAAACTTTATTACTGTTGTGACAAAAAACAAAAGTTGACAACATGTAATTAAAAATATACTAAAATTGAGACCAGTAAGGGCAGTTTTCCTGCTCTATTCGGGGAGCAGAAAAGAGGAATCCCTGTGGACTAACGACTCAGTCTCAGGACGGAATCGAACAGTGCCAAATGGACCCCATTGACTATTATCGGGTCCGTTCGGTTTCCACTCAGCTACCATGCTTTGAGCCGGATCTGTGGCAGAACCTTCGACCAGAGGTTCCAACGCAGATGTGAAACCATCCTAATAAGAATGCAATGCTGGTCAACCTACATATGAGCATATTAAGGTGTCTCAAGTTCACATGGTACAGTACCACTATACCTATAAATGCTAGCATCACCCCACAAATAAATAAATAACCCCAAATAGCAGCAATCAGTGAATATAATGAAGTGGCATGAAAGAGTTAAAGGGGCTGTACCAAGTTCTAAACATATATAATAAAGTTATAACTTTGATAGGTAGGAGTCCAACCACTGGGAACCCCACCGATTCTGAGAACAGGGGTCTGGTCAGTCCATGAGTCAATGAAGCAGAACCCCACACAAAACAAGGATTGATTGCTATTTTGTAACATTTTTGTAAGAAATGCACTATTTCTATGAATAGAGTATGAAAAAAGCGCCAAGCGGATCTTTTAAAAAAGATATATAGATGTAAATCACTCTGTTGGGAGGTGTTGACTCACCTGGCACTGAGCAGGGACCCCTATAGATAGGGAGCTACCCGCTCAGCACCTGTAGTCCTGGTGCGCTTGTAAGACAATGGAAGTCACTCCTGGTTCCGTTGTACTCCAAGGATTCAGGGGGCAGCAAGAGGAACCCCAACACTAATAGATGAAGGGGTAATGGTCCCAAAAGTAAGAAGAGTACTGCCTAAGCAGTAAAACTTCCGCGCTCTTTATTTTGGCAAGAAGTCGAGAGCGTAAAGGTTTTCACTGCTTACTATTTCTATGAAGAAATACATTGCGTTTTACATTCAAACATTGAGAAAACATTGAGGCATTATATGAACCTCATGACTATCACAAAAAGCCCTTCACCGAAAACAACTCCCTCAGAACCAACTTTATTAATGAACATAAATTTAAAAGACAGGGCTACGTGACAAACAGGCCATATATAATATTGAATGCACCCACTAGATGCATCAATCAATAACACTTGGTGTGATGGATTGTAGAAATCTAACCTCTATTCAATTTTGATGACTCAAATAATTGATTTGAGTCTCCTCTAGGTGGTTGCAAAATCCTATAGGTGCATCAAAAGGACGAATATTCAAAATCTATATGCTAAATATAAGATGAAATGCCTCAACTAGTAACCTCGTCCCTAAATAAACCAGGTTATCAATACAGAGCAAAAAATGGATAAAAATAGGATGAAAAGTCAAGTCCGTAAAATTCCAGTAGGGGAACACAGTAGGTGCAAGGTGTGATAGTCCCACTAAGGAGAACAGTGACCCAAGTTAAGCATCCATATTCAAAATGATACATGGTGCTTTAAGTAGAAAGCCTGATAAGACTCTAATGCAAAAGATGCCTCCAAAATAGAGACCTTTTGACTCAGATAGAAATATAATAGCTCAAAACCAAGTGTTATTGATTGGTGTATCTAGTGGGTGCACTCAATATTATATGTGTCCTGCTTGTCGCGTAGCCCTTTCCTTTAAATCTATATTCATTAATAAAGTTGTTTTTAGAGTTGTTTTCTGTGAAGTGCTTTTTGTAGTTCCGATAACCCCTCTGCCTCCCTGATTTCTTCATGACTATCACACTACTAAAAAATTTTCTATATTGAACCACAATTTGAATTTTTAAAACAATGAATATAAGAATGAGTCCTAGGTTGTCTTCTATTTCAATCAGTTTTCGAATAGCGTCTCTACACAGTGGGATACTTTCCAATCAGTGCTAACTTGTAGGGACACACCCCAGATGGTCATTAATTCATCAATCTGTATGAGGAATAACAGAGGAATGGTACAATACACGGGTTTGGGAAAAGTTGCTCAGGAATTGTTATTTTATTGCGAATAAAACATTAGACATAACCTATCATGCTTCTTTTATAGTGTTCTGTACTCTATTGCAAAAGCAACCATGGGGAACTAGAATTTCCTGCCACTGTCCTGCACTATTAGGCCACCTTCCAATGGGCTAGAAATGTTGTGGAATTTCCGCTGGCGAAATCGAAGCATACATTTTGCAGCATTTATAGTACAAGTTATGTGGAAGCAATTTAAAAAAATATCCTTCACATGGTGCAGAAAACGTCTGCAACGAATCGGCAGCGTTTTTGAAAAATGCTGCGGATTCTAAATCCGTTACGTCTATTTATGCTTGAAATAAAACGGTTTTCCATTTCGGAATCCCCGCAACGATTATACCATGTGTGAAGGCGAACTTACACAAATTTCCACTGGTAAAATAAGCAATTCAGCTAAGGAGCAAATACCGTAATACAGAGATAGCTGTCATTAATGCAATTATCTAATATATAGTAGTAGTTAATGGGATGGCTCACCTTGGCAACCCTTTTTTTCACTGATCCAGTGCAGTTTTGTAAATAATGTTAATCAAAAATCTATTATTGCCTTGTGTCTACAGCGTCTATACTGACTTACATGTCGCTATGGTTACAGACTACAAGCCAACCCTATGTAGTCAGTCCCTGCAGACATGCTTCCTTCTACCCCTAATCTACTTCTTACTAGCACACATTTCATAAATGGGTATAGTGAATAGATGGAAGACAATACTACTGCAAGATCTGCAAAATAATGCAGAAAACCAAACATCTAGTTACTCAACTATCAAAAAATATCTTTATTAATTTCAGAATAAAATATAGCCACAAGTACAACTACAATTACTCCTAAAATAGGGACTCATGCTGAGGAGAGAACAAAAACCAAGCCCGCAGCCACAGAATTTGTAAACATGGCGACACAAGTTAGCACATAAACTATAGAAATAATATGACAGACACTTTTAATTAAAATTATTTGCAAAGTTGCTCCATTTTTCATGGCATTTTTCCCTGTATTGTGTTGGCCAAAAACACTGAGGCCAGATGTTAAATCCATAGTGAAATATATAACAAACTAGAAACAATGCTTTTTGTTTGCAGTGGTTTTGTGGTCTTTTGGGGTGTTTTTCCTACAGAATGTGATGTTCTTCAGGAAAAAATCTCAAGTATTTAATGCATAGAAAAGAATGCGACTAAGAACGCTTGTAAAGAAAAAAAAACTAATGGAAAAATCCTTGAAATTCATAGCATTTTTTAAAATTCCAAATAAATGGTGTATGAAGGAGGCCCGAAGGTGCCACATACCTTCAATGGCTGCTGTGTGAATGCAAATAAAAAATACGTTGCAAAGGCGAACTTTCTCTTTTTAGTGACTCCAAGGTTTAGCTTCACTTAAAATTCTGTCACCTAGATCCTTTATAGTTCTGATTTCTTTGACTTAAGCAAAACCACATATGACTGAGGGTCATAAAAATAAATCATGAAACATTTCCTGTAAAATCTCTTTACAAATGTATCTCTCATTACTTTCACTTCCCAGTTGATGAGTAGCAGAGGGTTACCATCAAAGCATGAAATGAAAATACCTGAACACAGCAATGTAGGCCATTTGTAGACATAAATTCCCTGAATTATGACCCAAATTATGAGCCCCAGATGTGACAACATGTCTGCTATTTTGCAACTGTAAATTCTCTTAAATCACAAAACTTTTAACTTCTTAACATATTCCTATAATTTCTTAAACTTCGGTCTATATGACATACAGTAGACTATGAGGGGCTGCTGATAAGTCTTTGGCTTTGCGTTCTTTTTTGTTTCTATGGTAATGAATGTTACATCACATGAAAGCCTTTTGTGTCTAATATATGTTTTCAAAATGTTGTGTTTGTAGCTTATGGCAACAGTGATCTAGGCACGCGGGAAAACAAAATGGCGGAGTCTAAGGCGATATTCACAAATGAGAGCAGAGGAGTGATAAAATTCTTGTTTCTGCAAGGAAAGTCCGCAAAGGATATTCATGGTGATATGTCACAGACATTGGGGGATCAATGCCCTTCATATTCTACAGTTAAGAACTGGGTAGCCAAATTTAAAACGGGCCACTTCAGCATCAATGATGAGGAACATCCTGGACGACCGAGAGAGGTTGTTGTTCTGGAGGTCGTCAATGTTGTGCACAACCTCATACTGGTAAAGGTATAGCAGACATCATGGGGATTTCTCGTGAACGTGTTTGTGTCATCATTATCCATGAACATTTGAACATGAAGAAGCCATCTGCAAAGTGGGTCCCCAAATGTTTGACAACAGATTAGAAAAGCATGCGAGTGAAAACTTCCCGGCCCATTTGTCAGCGTTTCTGGACTGATAAGAACTTCCTGGATCGACTGCTCACTATGGATGAAACCTGGATTCATTTGTATGACCCTGAAACCAAGGAGCGTTCAAAAGAGTGGAGGCACAGTGGTTCTCCTCGCCTAAAGAAGTTCGGGGTGCAAAAATCAGCCAATAAGGTGATGGCGTCTGTGTTCCAGGATAAGGAGGGCATGCTGTTAGTGGACTAGCTTCAAAATGATTCCACCATCAATGCAAGGTATTACATTGAACTTTTGGACCAATTGAAGGCAGCTCTGAAGGCCAAAAGGCACAGCAAGCTGTCCAAAGGAATCTTGTTCCTGCAAGACAACGCCTCCGCTCACACTGCACAAGCGACCACGGCAAAACTGGTGGAGCTAGGCTTCCAGCTGGTTGACCACCCACCTTATTCACCAGATCTAGCTCCCTCCAACTATCATCTGTTTCCAAACCTGAAGAAACACCTCAAGGGTATCAAATTTCACACCATTTCTGATGCCATGGTTGCTACGGATGACTGGTTTGAGGCACAACCTTTTTGCAAGGCTTACAGAACTTGGAATACCAATGTAAAAAGTGTGTTGACATCAGTGGAGAGTATGTGGAATAAATGTAAAGTTTCATCTTCATATCTCGTTTCTTTCTGGATAAAGCCAAAGACTTATCAGCACCCCCTCATATAAGAGTACAGTGTAATGTAAGGGAATATTTAAACGCCAAAATAGAGTTTAAGGGGTTGTCTCAGTATAATGGGTTAGCTTACCACTAGCATATACCAATAATGTCTTATTAGTTAGGATCCGGCAATTGAACCCCTTGACGATTGCTAGAAACATTGTTGTGCATGCGGAATCCGACGTGCCCCTGTGCGGCCAGCCTAAAGGACAGAAAAAGACAAGCTCACTCAACTTATATATGCTTTAACAAAGAAGGTTTTCAAAAAGGGCCGCTGTCCTATCAAGCTCTTAACATCAAACATTGATGCAATTTTAATAAATTAACATTGATCAAAAATTGCAATCAAAAAACAAGAGTAAAATGGTAGATGCGGGGAAGTGATGATTAATTTGCTCTGAGCTCTGGGAGTGCTGCCACAGATGTTAGACAACGAAGAGAAACTGTTGCTGAATGATAAATGCTCGACATGTGGTAACATTTTCACTTTACCGAGGAAGCTATTACACTGAAAATGGAAATGCTAGGAAACCTAGATCTGTGTAGGAAGGAAATCAAGATCATTTACAAACACCCAACCCTTACATAAGGTTATGCACATATTTGCATATGCCATTGTTTTCAGAGTCGAAATTCTACATTTCCACTATATGAACAAGGCTTATATCTTCCTATTTACTCAATTAAATCCATTAAAAAAGTTGAAAAACTCGTTAAATTCCTTAACGGGCAGATTGTTTTGATCCTTCAAGGAGTTGTCTACTCTAGAAAATCCATTTTGATGAATTTGGAGTTCATAGAGAATAGCCCCCTGCTCAGGATCCCCCTCTTTTGGCCAGAGAGAAGATCGGTTACAAAGAGTAAGTAGCTCTCGCTTTGGAGATCCTGTCTTGCCCTCCATAGCATAAGCAATACTCTGATTTGAATGTCCAGTGTGTAAGGGTACATGTAGCGATAATCGTTTGCATAAGTAAATTATGTCGCAGTTTGCTCCTTCGCTTGGGTGGAACGTTTATACACAAAGATATATATATACTGTATATATATATTTTTTTTACATTTTCTCTTTAACAGTATTGTTCAGTTCTCTGCACCAGTGAATGAGAACGGCTGAACGATTGGGGTTTACACTGAACAATTAGCAAACGAGCCAACGATGATTTTCATGCTTGCATACATTGAACGATGAACAATAAGCAAACAAATTCTCGTTCATCATTTAATCGTTGGTTGTGTTTACACTGAATGATTATCGTTCAAATTCAAACGATCCCACAATTTTTTTTCAAACTGGTAATCATTCCGTGTAATGGCACCTTAATGATTCATTGCCCCTTGGTTGTGCTGCAGGGAGATCAAATATTTGCAGCCTGGTTTCCTAAGAGATAACAGCAGATAACTGGGGATTCCAGTTTCTGATTTGCTTCTTGTTAAAAGATTTATTTGACAAGTAGGGATTGTCCAAAGCAGACAATCACTATACTAACTAGACACATTTTAGCAATTTTGAGCACGATTGTTTAAGGACCCTGACGTTTTTTATGTTTTAGACTTTCCAAACCATGTTTTTTTTTTTAAAAGATAGATGATTTTTTTGCTTTTTAATTATTATAATAATTTTAAAATCACAAAAAAACAAAATGTAAACACACAATAAACATAAAAAAAAACACAAAGTGGCCATATACTTACTGATGTAATGATACAAGAGGGCAGGTAGAAACACCACATCCCTCAACATGCAGACTGCCAAACTGCTAAATGGAGGAACATTGCACAGGTGAAGGCACTGATGAACCACCAGTCACACACCTTCCCCAGGCCTCTTTCACATGGTCGTAGGCGTGTTTATGTGCGCCTGCCGGCGCCATAAAAACACGTGAATGGGCACACAAATCTAACGTTTGTTCGCCCGTTCAGATGGCACAGGCCCATTGCATGTATGCCGAAACTGCAATGCTGTTGCCTCCCTTTCCTTTCCCCCTCGCCGGCTCACCTCCTTCGCTTCGGCTGTTTACAATGCAAGTGGGTAGAACGGGGGCGGAGCTAAGCAACCACCCCTCTCCTTGTCCCCAGCCAGCAATGGGAGGGGCAGAGCAGGACCGAGCTTAGCTCCACCCCCATCCCGCCCCTCCCACTGCAAACAGCCGGAGGAGAGGAGAGAAGAGGGTGGGAGTTTAGCAGTCACGCTGCCGAACTCCCTCCCACCTCCCTTCTCTAGTCACTGTCATTGGCTCCCATAGGAGCTCTTGCACAAAAAGAAGGGCATACACATGGTGTCAGGTCACATGGTACATGTAGTGCACCCTGCAGCCTTACAACCTATTAATGTCACCAGATTTCAATCCAGCGGGCTGCCCTGCACCTGATAGGTGAGCCACACTGGTACCCTGGGCTCCCCCAGCATTCAAAGCCGTACTGCATTTACTGATACATTAATTAAAATCCTCAAGTCCTTTTCCATGTCAGTTTTACCCAGTGTTTTCCTATTTAACATGTAATGGTCATATGTATTTTCCCTGCCAAAGATGACAGGTTTCGAATCCTGATCAAAGAGTGTTCATGAGAGATCACATGGATAGCACTTTTTTAATCTGAAGTGGTTTATGGGCCTACATTGTGGCCGCTTTTGTAGCTTTGGAATTTCCTTGGTGAAGGTGATGTGGACTTCAAAATTAAATAAAATTTTTGAAGCACACTCTACTTGGTGTCAGTTCGTTCTTCTTTGGAGTATTTAATTGAGTATATAGAACCACTGGTGCTGATACATATGTGGTAGTGATCACTTATACAGTGTATTCTGGTTTAACCAGGGGATGGAGACCTGAATTAGCTACATGGTCATTGTCTGTTTTGTGGTGACACTCTGAGCATGGCTGGTAGAGAGGCATATTGAGAGAGTGTATAGAGTTCATAAGCAAGGCAGGCACATGACTCTTCATGGTGCTGCTGACTTATGGCTATCTGACAATGGCATATAGCTTATACAAATGTGTATACGGCTATGTGGAGGTGGTTACGGCAACCAGTGGTTACGAATGCAGATCGAGGATTGTGCAGGCGCCTCTGATGAAGAGATAGACTTAGAGTATAATACTTGGGTGCCGTTAGTACGCCTGCGCAGAGATACCATGAGGACGTGAGGATTTAATATATCGATGGACAATTTTGACTTCCCATGCATGCGCAGTTGACAAGTGGTGACACTATACAGGATGGGCTGTGATTGACTTAGGTGGGCGCATGCGCAGTACATGCAGCTATGATGTAGGGATGCAGGACAATGCGAAAGTATCGGCCAGATTGGCACATACGCCTTTAAACCATAGGAGACGCTAATACCAGTTGGAGCAGTGAAAATATGAGATGATCATATGTCTAGGATTAATGGCACTTGCATCCGATACCCGGGGCAACCAACCAGGATCATGGTTCTGGAAGTATGCTAATTTTAACATGTCTGTGGGGTGGTGATTGGATATAGGGTCCATATGTTTTTTGTATATAATGTAGTCAGCATTGGTATGTGCATTGACTTGACAAAGACCGCGGGCAGCGGTTGAAACGTTGTCGCTGTATATGGGCATAATAAAGCTTCATCTTCATTTAAGGATGTGAGTATCATTATAGTTGAAGTCGTACCCCTAGATGCTGCTCCTGCATACTTGCACTGTTCATGTTTATATGGTTCAGGATCCAGAACTAAGTTTTGAGCGTGCATCCTCCACCCTATATAGAAGTCTCCCTCTCACATGAGGTACATTAGTGTGCTGCTGCCAACCCAGAATTTGGGTGCATATATGCTGAGGCCGCAATGCCGTTGTCTCCCCTTCCCTTCCCCCTCGCCTGCTCACCTCCTCTCTCCTTCCCTCTGGCTGTTTACAATGGGAGTGGGCAGGACGAGTGTGAAGCTAAGTACCCGCCCATCTCCGCAGCCAGTAATGGGAGGGGCAGAGCAGGGCAGAGCCGCCCCCTCCCATTGCAAACAGCTGGAGGGAACGAGAAAAGAGGAGGGAGTTTAGCATTCAAAGCCGTATTGCATTTACTGATATCTTAATTAAAATCCTCAAGTCCTTGTCAGTTTTACCCAGTGTTTTCCAATTTAACATGTAATGGTCATGTATTTTCCCTGCCCATGTGTAAAACTTTTGCCACTTTTCTCCGTTTGCAATTATGTTCTGTCCTTTCTTGTGCTAATTACCTTTCGTAGTTTTGTATCTACAAATACTGATATTTTACTGTACAATCCCTCCACAATGTTGTTAATAAACATATTGAAAAGACTGGGGCCCAATACTACCCCCTGTGGTACCCCACTAGTAGCGATGACCCAATCAGAGTATGTACCATTAAGAGCTAATGTCCACGGACGGATTACACGACAGAAATCTGCGGCGTTGTCCCGCAGCTATTAGTTTTTTTTTTAACCTAATACATGGACGTTCACGCTGCAGAATTCCACCACGGAATTCCACAGTGTGAAAGAAACCACGGCATGCTCTACTTGCTGTAGTCAATGAAAGCCGGCCGTCACACTATACTTCCGCTGTGAGCATGCGTCTTCGCCCCCCGCCGGCCATGTCATTGGCCACTGCCGGCACATCATTATCAACCTCTACTATTTTTCCCTCATTACTTTTTAAAGTGCCAACATTTTCCATTTTAATCTTTTTGCTATTTATATAGTTGAACACCTTAGGGTTAGTTTTACTCTCTTTGGCAATGAATCTCCCTGTCGCCACCTTTGCTGCTTTCATTTGCCTTTTATATAATTTTTTTTTCTTATAGCTTTTTAATGTTTCTTTTCTGTCTCCCTGCTTTAGTAGTTTAAATGCTTTCTTTTTGCTGTTTATTGCCCTTGTGTCTGTAGGTGAGTAGTCACCTGGTGTGAAAAATGTCTTTTTTGGTGTCTTTTAGTTGGTGTGCAGACACCTGGTGTGAACTATGACTTGTTCAGTGTCTGTTGGTGTGCAGATACTTGGTGGGAACGGTGGCTTGTTCAGTGTATGTCTGTAGGTGTGCAGACATCTGGTGTGCATTATGTTAATGGAATTCCTTGCATTTGTTGGTGTGCAGACGCCTGTTGTGTGTTATGTCCTCATCTGGTGCTTCTGCCTAATCCTATCTAAATCAAGACAGGTGGTCCCTAGGTTCTAGCGTGAGGCCATCCTTATTGGGATGATCACACCACTTGTAGGCTTGCTTCCCTTTCCTGTGGTTTAGTTATCTTGTTAGTATAGGGACTCACAAGATGAGGACCCTTGACGTGGATTTGTGAGCTTACATATTTTGGCCCAAATACTAACCAATACCTAGTACGTATTGATATTTCCATTTGTATTGTTGTTGTAGTACTTTAAATAAGTATGTGGTGCTGGTGTAGGGTCTATGACCCTGTTTTCCCTGTGTTGTTTGCATGTCGGTTTATGTGTGGTGTGGATTGTGTCCGACCATGTGTGTATAACCCTATATCCTTCTGTTTAGCCATAAATATTACTTCTGTGCAGGGAAGGTGATTAAGACCTGCATGTGAACGTAACAATATCAACCTAAATCAAAACCAAAACATAAGGATCCAAGCAGATCTCCACCAATTATTTTCAAATTATACTCTTTAATCAATTTATCTATGTTAGGTTTATAACAAAAGACTGGGACCAGGGATGTAACTATAGGGGATGCGGTTGCGGGTGCAAGACCTTACGGGGCCCATAAGGCCTCTCTTCTCCATATAGTAAGCCTAGTACTATGAATAAAGCATTATAGCTCTGGGCCCTCTTACAGATTTTGCATTGGGGCTCAGAAGCTTCAAGTCACGCCTCTGACCGGGACTGCACCACTGAAGCTGGGTTGGATTAGCAAATGCCTAATTAATGACTAATTGCTTGATATGATTTATACCACATTTTGTATTATATGTAAAGTTTGAGTTGATGCAAAATTAACATTCAATAGATAATGTGAAATACAAGCTACACAATAATAATCACAAAAAGTGTTTTTGTTCTTCCTTTAGAGTTCCTCATGACATTCTGAAGCCAGTTCCATGTAATCAGTAATACGAGTACAGTATTTAGTTTCAGTGATGATATACAGTGCAGACTGACATAAATTTGGGCCATTATTGTCCAAACAATATCAGAATGTTTGGATCTTACTCTTTGTTTATGTAAGTTTTTGTGGGGTAATTAAATGTATAGTCTATAAGATTTGACTTGGGGAAATTTTAAAGTTCTGCACTGCAAGGAATATACCACGTACTACGTAATTGGCATTATTGGTTAGAATGCCAGGAATATGAATGTAATCATGTTATGAACCTCAGGTATACAGTTTATAGGTAAAGTATATAATAAAAATAATAATAATTTTGCATTGTTGTTTATATTTAAAGGGGCACTAACTTTTCAGACAGCTTATGCTCATATACTAGCTTGTGTCTAATCATTTCTGTAATATACTTACATTAAAAATGTTGTTACTTTGGTACCATAACTCATGTGTGAAGTGTCTGCCACTAAGGGTCTCCCATCCAGCTTCTCTGCCATCCACTGTCCGTCATTAGGTACAGAGCTTCTGTAGTAACAAGAACACAGAGACATTTCCTTGGCAATGGGGGAGGAGCTATCTTCACAGGGACACTCCCATGCACTCAGAGGCTGCAGGTTAACAGATCTGCAGTCACTGTCATAATGATGTCTACAACCCCTGCCTTGTATTGAATTTACTCACCATTTGGCTAAAGTGCCTGAATCGTCCTTGGAGGGCAGAGGAGCAGGCATTCAGATACTGACTCCTGCTGATTTGACCACAGACTGTGCAATGCAGCATGGGAAGTCAGGGCAAGGAAGTGCGAGACAGTGAACTATTGGCAGAATGCTAGGCTTGCTACATGCCCCCTCCCTGAAATTGAATCACAGAGGTGAGCAAAAGAATAAGGACATTTTCACTGAAAAGGAAGCCAGTAGAGATGAGCGAACGTACTCGTCCGAGCTTGATACTCGTTCGAGTATTAGCGTGTTCGAGATGATCGTTACTAGAGAGGAGCACCACGCGATGTTCGAGTTACTTTCACTTTCATCTCTGAGACGTTAGCGCGCTTTTCTGGCCAATAGAAAGACAGGGAAGGCATTACAACTTCCCCCTGCGACGTTCAAGCCCTATACCAACCCCCTGCAGTGAGTGGCTGGCGAGATCAGGTGTCACCGGAGTATATAAATCGGCCCCTCCCGCGGCTCGCCACAGATGCATTCTGACAGAGATTAGGGAAAGTGCTGCTGATGCCGGAGCTGCTATAGTGAGAGCGTTAGGAGTGATTTTAGGCTTCAAGAACCCCAACGGTCCTTCTTAGGGCCACATCTGACCGTGTGCAGTACTGTTGAGGCTGCTTTTTGCAGTGTTGCACTTTTTTTTTTTTGTATATCGGCCGTGCAGAGCATTGCGTCCTCAGTCTGCAGTCATTGTACAGAATATAGGGCCAGTACTGTTGAGGCAGGCAAAGAGATATTCAGGCTATATAGGCAGTGGGCTTTTTCCAAAAAATTGGGGAAAAATACTATCTTTGGGCTGCCTGTGACCGTCTTCAGCTTACTGCGTGTCTGCTGGGGGTAGTAGTCCTAATTAATACGCAGCTAAGCGTTACAGCAGGCTTGCGCAAAATTGTTTCCTGGATCTGCTGTCTCTGTTACATCAGCGCCGTCATCCCGCTAGAGGGAAACAGTATACATAATATTATACGCTGCCTACAGTATCTATCTGCTGGGGGTAGTAGTCCTAATTAATACGCAGCTAAGCGTTACAGCAGGCTGGCGCAAAATTGTTTCCTGGATCTGCTGTCTCTGTTACATCAGCGCCGCCATCCTGCCAGAGGGAAACAGTATACATAATATTATACGCTGCCTACAGTATCTATCTGCTGGGGGTAGCAGTCCTAATTAATACGCAGCTAAACGTTACAGCAGGCTGGCGCAAAATTGTTTCCTGGATCTGCTGTCTCTGTTACATCAGCGCCGTCATCCCGCCAGAGGGAAACAGTATACATAATATTATACGCTGCCTACAGTATCTATGTGCTGGGGGTAGTAGTCCTAATTAATATGCAGCTAAGCGTTACAGCAGGCTGGCGCAAAATTGTTTCCTGGATCTGCTGTGCATTCCGTAAGGGAAGTCAGCCTCCAACCACAGGCCAATAAGCAGCACATTTAATTACAGCGTTCTGTTTCTGCACTACTGGTAATACAGCATGCTGAGGGGTAGGGGTAGGCCTAGAGGACGTGGACGCGGGCGAGGACGCGGAGGCCCAAGTCAGGGTGTGGGCACAGTCCGAGCTCCTGATCCAGGTGTATCGCAGCCGACTGCTGCGGGATTAGGAGAGAGGCACGTTTCTGGCGTCCCCACATTCATACTCACAATTAATGGGTCGACGCGGTAGACCTTTATTAGAAAATGAGCAGTGTGAGCAGGTCCTGTAGTGGATGGCAGAAAGTGCATCCAGCAATCTATCGACCACCCAGAATTCTGCGCCGTCCACTGCTGCAACTCTGAATCCTCTGGCTGCTGCTCCTCCTTCCTCCCAGCCTCCTCACTCCATTACAATGACACATTCTGAGGAGCAGGCAGACTCCCAGGAACTGTTCTCGGGCCCCTGCCCAGAATGGGCAGCAATGGTTCCGAATCCTCTCCCACTGGAGGAGTTTGTCGTGACCGATGCCCAACCTTTGGAAAGTTCCCGGGGTCCGGGGGATGAGGCTGGGGACTTCCGGCAACTGTCTCAAGAGCTTTCAGTGGGTGAGGAGGACGATGACGATGAGACACAGTTGTCTATCACTCAGGTAGTAGTAATTGGAGTAAGTCCGAGGGAGGAGCGCACAGAGGATTCGGAGGAAGAGCAGCAGGACGATGAGGTGACTGACCCCACCTGGTTTGCTACGCCTATTGAGGACAGGTCTTCAGAGGGGGAGGCAAGTGCAGCAGCAGGGCAGGTTGGAAGAGCCAGTGCGGTGGCCAGGGGTAGAGGCAGGGCCAGACCGAATAATCCACCAACTGTTTCCCAAAGCGCCCCCTCGCGCCATGCCACCCTGCAGAGGCCGAGGTGCTCAAAGGTCTAGCAGTTTTTCACTGAGAGTGCAGACGACCGACGAACAGTGGTGTGCAACCTTTGTCGCGCCAAGATCAGCCGGGGAGCCACCACCACCAGCATGCGCAGACATATGATGGCCAAGCACCCCACAAGGTGGGATGAAGGCCGTTCACCGCCTCCGGTTTGCACCGCTGCCTCTCCCCCTGTGCCCCAACCTGCCACTGAGATCCAACCCCCCTTTCAGGACACAGGCACTACCGTCTCCTGGCCTGCACCCTCACCCTCACCTCCGCTGTGCTCGGCCCTATCCACCAATGTCTCTCAGCGGACCGTCCAGCCATCGTTAGCGCAAGTGTTGGAGCGCAAGTACGCCGCCACACACCCGCACGCTCAAGCGTTAAACGTGCACATAGCCAAATTTATCAGCCTGGAGATGCTGCCGTATAGGGTTGTGGAAACGGAGGCTTTCAAAGGTATGATGGCGGCGACGGCCCCGCGCTACTCAGTTCCCAGTCGCCACTACTTTTCCCGATGTGCCGTCCCAGCCCTGCACGACCACGTCTCCCGCAACATTGTACGCGCCCTCACCAACGCGGTTACTGCCAAGGTCCACTTAACAACGGACACGTGGACAAGCACAGGCGGGCAGGGCCACTATATCTCCCTGATGGCACATTGGGTGAATTTAGTGGAGGCTGGGACAGAGTCAGGGCCTGGGACCGCACACGTCCTACCCACCCCCAGAATTGCGTGCCCCAGCTCGGTGCTGGTATCTGCGGCGGTGTATGCTTCCTCCACTAAACCACCCTCCTCCTCCTCCTCCTCCTACGCAACCTCTGTCTCGCAATCAAGATGTGTCAGCAGCAGCACGTCGCCAGCAGTCGATGTCGCACGTCGTGGCAGCACAGCGGTGGGCAAGCGTCAGCAGGCCGTGCTGAAACTACTCAGCTTAGGAGAGAAGAGGCACACGGCCCACGAACTGCTGCAGGGTCTGACAGAGCAGACCGACCGCTGGCTTGCGCCGCTGAGCCTCCAACCGGGCATGGTCGTGTGTGACAACGGCCGTAACCTGGTGGCAGCTCTGCAGCTCGGCAGCCTCACGCACGTGCCATGCCTGGCCCATGTCTTTAATTTGGTGGTTCAGCACTTTCTGAAAAGCTACCCACGCTTGTCAGACCTGCTCGGAAAGGTGTGCTGGCTCTGCGCACATTTCCGTAAGTCCCACACGGACGCTGCCACCCTGCGCACCCTGCAACATCGGTTTCATCTGCCAGTGCACCGACTGCTGTGCGATGTGCCCACACGGTGGAACTCTACGCTCCACATGTTGGCCAGGCTCTATGAGCAGCGTAGAGCTATAGTGGAATACCAACTCCAACATGGGCGGCGCACTGGGAGTCAGCCTCCTCAATTCTTTACAGAAGAGTGGGCCTGGTTGGCAGACATCTGCCAGGTCCTTGGAAACTTTGAGGAGTCTACCCAGATGGTGAGCGGCGATGCTGCGTCACCATTCCTCTGCTATGCCTCTTGAGAAGTTCCCTGCAAAGCATAAAGGCAGATGCTTTGCGCTCGGAAACAGAGGTGGGGGAAGACAGTATGTTGCTGGATAGTCAGAGCACCCTCCTGTCTATATCTCAGCGCGTTGAGGAGGAGGAGCATGAGGAGCATGAGGAGGAGGGGGAAGAGACAGCTTGGCCCACTGCTGAGGGTACCCATGCTGCTTGCCTGTCATCCTTTCAGCGTGTATGGCCTGAGGAGGAGGAAAGTGATCTTCCTAGTGAGGACAGCCATGTGTTGCGTACAGGTACCCTGGCACACATGGCTGACTTCATGTTAGGATGCCTTTCTCGTGACCCTCACGTTACATGCATTCTGGCCACTACGGATTACTGGGTGTACACACTGCTCAACCCACGGTATAAGGAGAACCTTTCCACTCTCATACCCGAAGAGGAAAGGGGTTCGAGAGTGATGCTATACCACAGGACCCTGGCGGACAAACTGATGGTAAAATTCCCATCCGACAGCGCTAGTGGCCGAAGGCGCAGTTCCGAGGGCCAGGTAGCAGGGGAGGCGCAGAGATCAGGCAGCATGTACAGCAAGGGCAGGGGAACACTCTCTAAGGCCTTTGACAGCTTTCTGGCTCCCCAGCAAGACTGTGTCACCGCTCCCCAGTCAAGGCTGAGTCGGCGGGAGCACTGTAAAAGGATGGTGAGGGAGTACGTAGCCGATCGCACAACCATCCTCCGTGACGCCTCTGCCCCCTACAACTACTGGGTGTCGAAGCCTGACACGTGGCCTGAACTCGTGCTGTATGCCCTGGAGGTGCTTGCTTGTCCTGCGGCTAGCGTCTTGTCAAAGAGGGTGTTTAGTGCGGCTGGGGGAATCATCACAGATAAGCGTACCCGCCTGTCAACCGACAGTGCCGACAGGCTTACACTCATCAAGATGAACAAAGGCTGGATTTCCCCAGACTTCACTTCTCCACCAGCGGACAGCAGCGATACCTAAACAATACGTAGGCTGCACCCGCGGATGGAAGCATTGTTCTCTATCACCATCAAAATCGTGGACCTTTTAGCTTCATCAATCTGTGTATAATATTCATACTCCTCCTCCTGCTCCTCCTCCTGAAACCTGACGTAATCACGCCGAACGGTCAATTTTTCTTAGGCCCACAAGGCTCAGTCATATAATTTTTGTAAACAATTTTTATACGTTTCAATGCTCATTAAAGCGTTGAAACTTTCACCTCCACCAATTTTTATTTTAACTGGGCTGCCTCCAGGCCTAGTTACAAATTAAGCCACATTAACCAAAGCGATTTATGGGTTTCACCTGCCCTCTTGGTTGGGCATGGGCAATTTTTCTGACGTACATTAGTACTGTTGGTACACCAATTTTTTGGGGCCCTCGCCTACAGTGTAATCCAATTAATTTTTTGCCCACCTGCATTAAAGCTGACGTTACATCAGCTGTGATGGGCACTGCAATGGGATACATTTATGTACAGCCGGTGGGTTCCAGGGAGCCACCCATGCTGTCGGTCCACACGGAGTTGTAACTGCATGTGTCCACTTCTAAAGAACCCCAGTCTGACTGGGGCATGCAGTGTGGGCCGAAGCCCACCTGCATTTAATCGGACGTTACCTCAGCTGTGATGGGCACTGCAATGGGATACATTTATGTACAGCCGGTGGGTTCCAGGGAGCCACCCATGCTGTCAGTCCACACGGAGTTGTAACTGCATGTGTCCACTTTTAAAGAACCCCAGTCTGACTGGGGCATGCAGTGTGGGCCGAAGCCCACCTGCATTTAATCGGATGTTACCTTAGCTGTGATGGGCACTGCAATGGAATACATTTATGTACAGCCGGTGGGTTCCAGGGAGCCACCCATGCTGTGGGTGCACACGGAATTCCCATTGCGGAGTTGTACCTGCCTGTGACTATTTATAAAAAAACGCGGTCTGACTGGGGCATGCAGACACCTTGACAGAATGAATAGTGTGTGGCACATAGGTTCCCCATTGCTATGCCCACGTGTGCAGCTCCTGATGGCGGTGGCACAGGATTATATTTCTCATTGCTTCTGTACAGCATTGTGGGCTATCGCCCCGCCCCTTTTAAAGAGGGTCGCTGCCTAGCTGTGCCAACCCTCTGCAGTGTGTGCCTGCGGTTGCTCCTCATGGCAGACGCACTTATAAATAGACATGAGGGTGGTGTGGCATGAGGGCAGCTGAAGGCTGCGCAGGGACAATTTGGTGTGCGCTGTGGACACTGGGTCGTGCAGGAAGGGGGGGTTGGGCAGCATGTAACCCAGGAGAAGTGGCAACGGAGTGTCATGCAGGCAGTGATTGTGCTTTGTTGGAGGTAGTGTGGTGCTTAGCTAAGGTATGCATTGCTAATGAGGGCTTTTCAGAAGTAAAAGTTGTTTGGAGGGGGGGGGGGCACTCTTGCCGCTATTGTGGCTTAATAGTGGGACCTGGGAACTTGAGATGCAGCCCAACATGTAGCCCCTCGCCTGCCCTATCCGTTGCTGTGTTGTTCCCATCACTTTCTTGAATTGCCCAGATTTTCTCAAATGAAAACCTTAGCGAGCATCGGTGATATACAAAAATGCTCGGGTTGCCCATTGACTTCAATGGGGTTCGTTACTCGAAACGAACCCTCGAGCATCGCGAAAATTTCGTCCCGAGTAACGAGCACCCGAGCATTTTGGTGCTCGCTCATCTCTAGAAGCCAGCAATGCAACACCTGATAGACTGCAGGCCAGGCACAATCGCCGTTGACCCTAGTAGAATGCAGTACGCCATACGATAATTTGGAGAAGCTACTTGTTCAATGCAGACTAATAGGGCAAGCCACTCACTTAACCCAGCCCAGATTGGGGAGGAGTGACTGCAAACAAACAAAGTTTGCACATGTAATGGATACCAAAGACACCAACCACAGATAGGTGAGCCGCACTATACAGGAGTGTGACCCCTACTGGCAAAGCAATGGATCGCCCTGTATCTCCACAGTGGGTCACAGTGGCTGACATCTTGGGCTTCCCCAAATGTATAGCAAACTGCATGCAAAAAATACTGATAAATAGTGATAAATGCGGGTGTTAGTTCTGCATTTTGGCCAAGACACATAAGCTGACGGGCTAATGGCAAGGCCACCACGCATCCATTAGAACCTATGCTATCTCACTGTTAGATACAATAAAATCACAGAGGTGAGAAACAAAATAAGGACATGATTCACTGAAAAGGAAGCCAGTAATGCAACACCTGATAGATTGCAGGTCAGGCACAATCACCGGTGTGCCACACTTTGCCTACTGGCAAAAAAAAAATCGCCCTGTATCTCCACAGTGGGTCACACTGGTTGACATCTTGGGCTCCCCCAAATGTATAGCAAACTGCATGCAAAGAAT